>NC_056732.1:42920663-43050663 GCF_019279795.1 Protopterus annectens | reverse complement strand
CACTGTGTGGCAGTGAAGAGTTAACAAATAGCTGGGTAACTACAGCAGAGCTAGTAAGGGAGACGGCTAGAAAGGTGCTTGGTATGACATCTGGACAGAGGAAGGACGACAAGGAGACATGGTGGTGGAATGAGGAAGTACAGGAGAGTATACAGAGAAAGAGGTTGGCAAAGAAGAAGTGCGATTGTCAGAGTGATGAAGAAAGTAGACAGGAGTATACGGAGATGAGGTGCATGGCAAAGAAAGAGGTGGCGAAGGCTAAGGATAAGGCATATGAAGAGTTGTATGAAAGGTTGGACACTAAGGAGGGAGAAAAGGACCTGTACAGATTGGCTAGACAGAGGGATAGAGCTAGGAAAGATGTGCAACAGGTAAAGGTGATAAAGGATAATGAGGGAAACGTACTCACAAGCGAGGAGAGTGTGTTGAGGAGATGAAAATAGTACTTTGAGGGGTTGATGAATGAAGAGAATGAAAGGGAGAGAAGGCTGGATGAGGTAGGGATAGTGAATCATGAAGTACAATGGATTAGCAAGGAGGAAGTAAGGATAGCTAAGAAGAGAATGAAGAATGGAAAGGCTGTTGGCCAAGATGACATACCTGTGGAAGCATGGAGGTGTTTAGGTGAAATGGCAGTGGAGTTTTTAACCAGATTGTTTAATGAAATCTTGGAAAGTGAGAGGATGCCTGAGGGATGGAGAAAAAGTGTTTTGGTACCGATTTGTAAGAATAAGGGTGATGTGCAGAGATGTAGTAACTACAGAGGGATTAAACTGATCAGTCACAGCATGAAGTTATGGGAAAGAGTAGTGGAAGCAAGGTTAAGAAGGGACGTGATGATTAGTGATCAGCAGTATGGTTTCATGCCAGGAAAGAGCACTACAGATGCGATCTTTGCTCTGAAAGTGTTGATGGAGAAGTACAGAGAATGTCGGAAGGAGTTGCATTGTGTTTTTGCAGACTTAGAGAAAGCATATGACAGGGTGCCTAGAGAGGAGTTGTGGTACTGTATGAGGAAGTCAGGAGTGTCAGAAAAGTATGTAAGAGTGGTACAGGATATGTACGAGGGTAGTGTGACAGCGGTGAGGTCTGCAGTGGGAGTGACAGATGCGTTTAAGGTGGAGGTGGGGTTACATCAAGGATCAGCTCTGAGCCCTTTCTTGTTTGCAATGGTGATGGAGAGGTTGACAGATGAGATCAGACAGGAGTCCCTGTGGACTATGATGTTTGCAGATGACGTTGTGATCTGTAGGGAGAGTAGGGAACAGGTGGAGGAACAGGTGGAGGAGACCCTGGAGAGATGGAGAGATGGAGATATGCTCTAGAGAGAAGAGGAATGAAGGTCAGCAGGACTAAGACAGAATATATGTGTGTGAATGAGAGGGAGGATAGAGGAATGGTGAGGATGCAAGGAGTAGAGGTGGCAAAGGTGGATGAGTTTAAATACTTGGGGTCAATAGTTCAGAGTAACGGAGAGTGTGGAAGAGAGGTGAAGAAGAGAGTACAGGCAGGATGGAGTGGGTGGAGAAGAGTGTCAGGAGTGATTTGTGACACACGAGTACCTGTAAGAGTGAAAGGGAAGGTCTACAAGAGGGTAGTGAGACCAGCTATGTTATATGGGTTGGAGACAGTGGCATTGACAAAAAGGCAGGTGTTTGAGCTGGATGTGGCAGAATTAAAGATGTTAAGATTTGCACTGGGTGTGAAGAGGGTGGACTGGATTAGGAATAAGTATATTAGAGGGTCAGCCCAGGTTGAAAGGTTTGGAGACAAAGCCAGAGAGGCACGATTACGTTGGTTTGGACATGTGCTGAGGAGGGATGCTGAGTATATTGGGAAAAAGATGCTAAGGATGAAGCTACCAGGTAACAGGAAAAGAGGAAGGCCTAAGATAAGGTTTGTTGATGTGGTGAGAGAGGACATGCAGGTGGTTGGTGTGACACAGCATGATGCAGAGGACAGGAAGAAATGGAAACAGGTGATCTGCTGTGGGAATAGCCGAAAGAAGAAGATGATGATGATGATATATATATATATATATATATATATATATATATATATATATATATATATATATATATACACACACACACACATATATATATATATATATATATATATAGACACTATATACACATATATATATAGACACTATATACACATATATATATATATATATATATATATATATATATAAATACACATACATACTCCTGTTAAAAAGCCAGGTTTTTGTGATATAAAAAATGAGACCACAATAAATCCTTTCAAAACTTTCCCCACCTTCAATATGCCCTATGACCTATACAATTCACAATTGAAAAACAAACAAATCTGTTAAAGGAAAAAATAAAACATGTAAAATTACACTGGTTGCATAAATGTGCACACCCTTAAAGTAATACTTTGTTGAAGCACCTTTTGATTTAATTACAACATGCAGTCTTCTTAGGTACAAACCTGCCATCAATTAAAGAGAGACTGAATAACCCCAAAGAAAGTTCAGCTGTCCTAGTAGGATTTTCCTGACATTTACTCAGTTGCCTGCTACAGCAAAAGCCATGGTTCGCAGACAGCTTACAAAGCATCAAAGGGATCTCATTGTTGAAAGGTTATCAGTCAGGAGAAAGGTACAAAAAATTTCCCCAGCATTGGATACATCATGGAACACATTGAAGACAGTCATCAAAAAGTGAGGAAAATAGGGAACACCAGTGACGTTGCAAAGAACTGGACATCCCTCCAAAACTGATGAAAAGACAAGATGAAAACTGTATGGGAGATTGGACTCATGGACGAATTGGACACAGACTCCAGGGTGGCCAACTGGGAAGCCACTTTCTCTTGGACTCCCTCAGCTGCAGCTCTCGCCAGGGTGCCTAACAACTCCTTAATCGGATCCCATTGGAGTCTAGTAAAATGTGCCAAAAAATTCAAGGACCTTATGACAAAGGTCGATAAAGTGAAGACCCACTTCCCAAATCTGTCCATAGCCAGACACTCCCTGTTGGGTGGATGGATAGAGGAACTCTCCTTAGCAAGTTCCTTTTTAGTGGCGGACACTATGACCATAGCATGTGCAGCTAACTCCTCGGCCCAAAACAGTTTATCTTCGGGGGTGGATAGTATCTCATTTGGTCTTTTGGGATGGGCTCAATGGTGTCTTGAGTTTTCCACATCAGCTGTGAAATCAATTGAATGATTTCATCAGTGGGCAGAGTCACTCAAGAGTTACACAGGAAGAGTGCCAAAAGCCTGCAGGTAAACAGATTCCTCAGAGGAAGGCTTTGGTACTTCCAGCCACCTCTTTGTTTTAAAATTTCCAGGATGCCTCCAAACGAGATGTCTTCAGGGGGTTACCATGGGGACCCTTCCCCCTCGTCGAAATCTGTGTCTTCAGTGACCAATTCCTGGAGGGAAAAAGTGCTTTCTCTTGCACTTCCTTTTCTGAGGGAACTCCTCAGATGAATCATCTGGGGAGGTATCAAAAGATGACAGTACCTGTGCCTGTGACACCTGAGGCTTCAGTACCCACTGTTCCAGTGGAGAGGCAGGATGAATAACTGAATTAAAGGGAGGTACTTGTTCCAAAGGGGAAGGTGCCAGCTGAGTCTCTAAGAGAAAGGGCCCTCTGCATAGCCTCAAAGGCTGGACATTCTGAAGAGGGAGGGAGCCCGGAACCAAGAAACACTGCCTCAGAACCACGGTCACTCCCTGCTCCAAAGGAACAACCCACAAGACCACAGCCAGAGTCAAACTAACTCAAGCTGAAACTCCAAGGAGCAGGGACAGCTCAGAAAAGCCTGGAGTTGAGACCTGTGCCCTGAAACGGCAGGGTAGCCAAGCCTCTGTGAGGTCTCCGGTTCAGAAATAACCAAAGAGCTCAGGGTAACTACCAGCTCCAAAGAAGAGAAAGTACAGTTTTGTACCTACCATAAATGTAGATGTTCGAGTGTATATACTGCTGCAGTCATCACACTTGGGTTATCCTGCCGTCAGGCGGCCCCATAGTCGGACGAATCCCAAAGTCTTGGTCCGGCGTCAGTTGTAGTCGCTTCTTCCCTGACGTCAGAGCGACAGGGGGATAAAAGAGGCAGCCGACGCCATTTTCTTCAGTTTTTCTTGCCCCAGATGTTAGGTGCCCCCAACTAGGAAGGCAATATAAATAACTATGCAAAAATACCTTAGTAGATAAACAATAGTATTAGCTGTTAGCAAATACACCATATAGGCATGCATCCCAATAGATTGATGTACATGGAATTATAACTAACAACCTGGTATGTAGAGGGGATGGTGGGAGGGTAACCTGGACTGCAGCAGTATATACACTCGAACATCTACATTTATGGTAGGTACAAAACTGTACTATGTTCATCGTGTTATACTGCTGCAGTCATCACACTTGGGTAGAATCCCAAAGCTATGGATGGGTGGCTGGTACTAAACTGGGTTAGGTGAAGCTAGGATGCCCTGCAGAACTGCAGTGGCAAAACCAGCTCTGGTTTTTGAGTATAATGTAAGGTGGTAGTGCTTCGTAAAGGTGTGCACTGAACTCCAAGTAGCTGCCTCCAGAATGTCCTTGGTTGGAACCCCCCTGAGAAAGGCTGCTGAGGTTGCTGTAGCCCTGGCAGAATGGGACCTAACATTAACAGGCACTGCTTTCCCATGGTGCGAGTAGCAAAAGTGGATACAATGTGCTATCCATTTGGAGATGGTCTGTTTGGAAATAGCCTTTCCTTGTGAACCTGCAGCATAGGATACAAAGAGTTGGTCAGTTTTTCTGAAGGTCTTTGTCTTATCCAAATAGTAACGTAGCTGTCTGTGAATGCCCAAAGAGTGAAGGAGTCTTTCTCCTTTATTCTGGGGGTTTGGATAAAAGGTGGGTAAATGAATGATCTGATTCAAAGCCACACTGGATACTACCTTTGGCATAAAGGTAGGGTTAGTTCGTAAAGAGACTCTGTCCTGATGGAAAATGATGAAAGGTTCCACTGCCATAAGTGCCTGTAGTTCTGAGACCCTGCGTGCTGAGGTGATAGCCAGCAACAGAGCTGTTTTCTATGACAAGTATTGTAGTTCTGCTGAGAAGGCTGGTTCGAAAGGAGGCAGTGTTAATTTTTCTAAAATGAAGTCGAGGTCCCAAGCTGGCATTGGGGGTTTTCTGGGGGGGTCTTATATTCTTAGCCCCTCTGAGAAACTGCCTTAGTAAAGGGTGTGAGAATATGGGAGGATCCGTATTATACTGAGCTGAAATGGCTGAAGCATGGATCTTAATGGATGAGAAAGAAAGGCCTTTGTGTAGCATCTCAGTTAAGTATTGCAGTATTTGAGGAATGTTTGGTATCCAAGGATTTTGGCCTTTAGCCTGGTTCCATGCACAAAATCTTTTCCATTTGTCTGAGTAAGTTTTTCTGGTGCTGGGCCTCCTGGCCTCCAAAATGACATTCAGGACGTCCTTTGAGAGAAGTGTTGATTGATAATTCAAGGTATTCTCCATGCAGCTAAATTTAAAGTCCTGAGCTGACTGTGAAGGATCTGAGAGTTTTGCTGAGTCAACAGAAGTGGGAATTGCGGTAAGATCTATGGAGGGCTGTGAGTCAAGGTCCTTAGTAATGGGTACCAGTGCTGACGTGGCCAGTCCGGAGCAATGAGGATCATTTGAGGTCTCTCTGATCTGACTTTCAGTAATACCTCGATCAAGAGAAGTAGTGGTGGGAAGGCACAGACTGTCAATGCTGTCCAACTGAATGATAGGGCGTCCACCTTCCAGGCTAGGGAATGATAAGTCCTTGTGCAAAATTTCTGTAGTTGGCAATTTTTGGGGGAGGCAAATAGATCTATGTCTGGGCGTCCCCACCTTTGAGTTATCATTGAAAATACTTGTGGGTGCAGTCTCCACTCATGAGGATCTGCCAAATTTCTGCTTAATTCGTCTGCCAATATGTTTTCCTTTCCTGGCAGGAATTGTGCTTGCAGTTGTACTTGGAAAGTCAATGCTGTGTTCCACAAGGTCATTGCCTGTCTGCATAAAGGGTAGGAGTGTGTTCTTCCCTGTTTGTTTATGTACCACATAACTGTGGTGTTGCCTGTCCTTATTAGTAGTTGTCCTGGATGCAAGAGGTCCTTGAAGGCTGTCAGTGCATTTTGCACAGCTAGCATCTCCTTTTGGTTGATGTGTAGATGCATTTGTTTTGTGGACCATTTGCCCTGTATGCACTGTCCTGCCATGTGTGCTCCCCAGGCGGTATCTGAAGAATCTGTTGTCATAGTTTGGTTTGCTGGAGGTAAGACGAAAGGAAGACACTTGTTTATTTGACATGGTTGAGCCCACCATAGGAACTCTTTTTGAAGGCAGGGAATGAGAGGTATACTTGTTTCGAGGCTGTGCCTGTGTTGAGTCCATACACTTTTCAGGTACCATTGTAATTTCCTCATATGCAGCTTTGCATGTGGAATTAGTTGAATGCAGGATGCCATGAACCCCAATGCCTGCAGGATTTTCCTTGCAGTGAGCTGGGTAAAAGTTGCCATCTTTTTGAAGTATTGCATCAGTTGTTTTTGTTTGTCTGGCGTGAGATAAGCCATCTGGGCAGTTGTATTTAAGCTGGCACCCAGGAATATTATGTCTTGTGAGGGTATTAGCTTTGACTTCTTTTTGTTTACTGTGTACCCTAGGCAACTTAGCAGCTTTGTTACAAATGCCAGATGCTGTAATAGAATGGCCTTGCTGTCCGCTTGGATCAGGCAGTCGTCCAGATATGGATACATTTGTATTCCTCATTGTCTGCAGTATGCAATTACTGATGCCAGGCATTTCGTAAATACTCTGGGCGCAGTAGATAAGCCAAAGGGCAATGCAGAGAATTGATAATGCGTTGTACCTGCCAAAAATCTGAGGTGTCTTCTGCAATCTTGTCTGATAGGGACATGCAGGTATGCCTCTTTGAGGTCCAACGTTACCAGCCAAGACTCCTTGCCCAGCATGGGAAGAAGCTGCTGTAGTGTGAGCATTTTGAATTTGGGTACCTCCAGGTAAGTGTTTTGAATTGAGAGGTCTAAAATGGGTCTCCAGGCTTTGTCCTTTCTTGGTACTAGAAATAATCTTGAGTAAAAACCTTGACCTTGCTCCTTTGTAGGTATCTTTTGAATTGCTTTCATATCCATGAGAGCTGAAATTTGCGTTTGTGCCTCTGTCCATTGGTTTGGAGGCAGATTTGGCATGCCTCTCATCCGTGGTAAAGTGTGAAAATGAAATTTGTAGCCTCGGGTAATAATATCCAGAACCCATCTGTCCTTTGTTATGATGCACCAATTTTATGGAAATAGAGCCAGTTTTCCTCCCAAAGGTGCTGCCAGGGCAATTTTGCTTGGCAGGCGAAGAGGGAAGTCATTGTGTTTGTTTCCTGAAGGGTTGAGATCTTTCGTCTCCACCTCTGAGTTGTTGTATGCCATTGTCTAGGCCTGAAAGAACCTTGTGGCTGGCCTCTGCTCCTTGGGCGTCTGTACCTACCCCTTTGGGGTCTGTCCGATGCAGGAAAGGACCAGTTTTTTGATTGCCAGTTTCTGCTGAAACGAGGAGGTTGTACCTGTAAAAAATCTGACTTGTCTGCATAGATTTTGCCTTTTCTTCCATTTTCTTTAAAACTTCCTCTGCTCTGACACCAAATAACACACACCAAATAACACATCTTTCTGCAATGGAGCATCCAATAACTTTGCTTTTACATGTTCTGGTAAGGCTTGCTCTTTTAGCCAAGCATGTCTACGTATTACAGATCCTGTGATAGCTGCTCTACATGAGGCTTCCAATGAATCAAAACCACACTGTAAGGTATGCTTTCCCCGCCTCTTCTGCTGCATGCAGCAAATCCTGCATCTCTTTGAAATCAGGTTGATCTGTCTGAGGGATCATTTTCTGCTTTAACTGTGAAATCAAGTACTGCTGGTATTTTAGCATGTGGAATTGGCAGTTTAAGGCCCTCATGGCCAAAGTGGCAGACGTATACACTTTCTTCCCCCATCTTTCTAATGCTCTGGAATCTCTTTCAGAAGGTAGTGGATTCTTAGCAGTAGAGGCCTTAACCCCTTTGGGACCCTGAGAAATGATTTTGGGGTCTGCAACAGGGCTTTTATATAGAAACTTATGAGAATCAGGAACTCTGTAGTATCTGTCTGGTTTAGCTGGTGCAGGAGGTAAGGAATCTGGGTTTGGACTAGATTCGGTGTAAACATCATCTAAAATGTCTAAAACTGGAGGAATTGCAAGGGGTCTATGCTGTGGGAGAAGAAGAAACTCACGGAGTCTTTTCTTAGAGTCAGAGTAATCTTGGCCTTCCCAGTGGAAGTGTTCCCTCATGGTGTGTAAAGTTTCCCCAAGAGAGTAGTCTTCCGGGAGAGAGACAGAGGGAATGGACTCTTCAGCATCTGAGTCTTCATACGGAGGGAAGGAATAATCCTGGTCCTCAGAGTTAGCTGAGGAAATGGATGCTTGGTCAGAGGAAGGATGATCTTCCTCCAGTCTAGGCCTTTTGTCAGGAGGGGGTTGTGAAACCCTGATAAGGGTAATTAAATCCTCAGCCATCTTAAGCATCTGTTTTTTAGGCATAGGGGCCTGTGGGGGGGGACTGTGGACCCGGTTTCCTAACTTTTAAGGGGGCTTTAAGTTTAGCATAAGACTTAATAGAGATAGTTGTCGGTTTGAAGACACCTTCAGAAACCGAAGGCCTGTCCAAAATCTCCGGATCACCGTCAGGGTTGGCGTCCGAGGGGTGAGATGGAACCGGCTCCTGAGGCCCAGCTGATTCGGTCTGGGAGGCCGTCAGAATTTCTAAATCTGCGGTAGTCAGGGGCTGCGTAGGTGCCTCGCTGAAAACCAGAGAACTGGCGGCAGGCCTTGCTGAGGCCTCGGTATCTGGTCTTGGCCTTGGTTGCCTGTCCTTGTCCTTGCGTTTTTTAATCATTGCTGATGTTGGTTGCTCCGACGACATGCTATAATTAAATTTTCTGCCAAAATAATGTCGGGCGAAATCTGCCCAACGCTTGATTGTACGTTTGTTGAACCTAGCACAAAACCGACAACCAGAGACGTCGTGGTCTGGGCCTAGGCAAGGAATACAATAAGAATGAAAATCCTTATGAGGTATTTGCTTCCCACAAGAAATGCAATTATTAACTTTTAAAAGGAAAGCGAAATGAAACCGATAAGAGCCGGCAACTTACAAAAAACTGGTTTAATTAGCGCTTTCGGTGGAGCAAATACTTCACCTTCTTCAGATAAAAAATGAACCAATAGAGTAGATATACATGTTCACAAGCAATTATTCAATTAATTAATATAATAGACTCAAATTAAATCACAATCATTGTGACAATAAAAGAACAATAACATAAAAATAAAATCTTATTCCATCTCCTAAAAATCCATACTATAAACTTGGTCAAAATTCAACCATAGTTTTAGCATCAAAAGACATTAACCTACCCTAGTGCAAACATAAAAAGGCATAATAAGCATAAAATAAAACATGTGGTGTAATACAGAACTCCACTTGGTCTAACACTATGTATGGTCATGTTAAAAAAATGTTAAGTTGTCCATAATTTATATGCAAATATATGCTTTTAAACAGCTTATAATATTTTAACGCCTCAAAGCTAACCATTTAAGGACGCATTTAATCGACAACTGTTCATTAAGGCCAGGGAACGTACATGCGGCTGTCCTAATCATTAACTTTGTCTGACATCGGTCTGAGGCAAGAAAAGTTTCCCCAATGGGGTACTTAGCTTTAGAGAAGACTTCAGGCTGAAATTCGATTCGAAAATCTCAGGAGCTAGCCGACCGGCACTTGCGAACTGCTTCTGCTTCAGGCACCGCGCGGCAAGAAAGACAGAAGAAAATGGCGTCGGCTGCCTCTTTTATCCCCCTGTCACTCTGATGTCAGGGAAGAAGAGACGACAACCGACGCCGGACCAAGACTTTGGGATTCGGCCGACTGCGGGACAGCCTGACGGCAGGATAACCCAAGTGTGATGACTGCAGCAGTATAACACGATGAACATCGACTTTGGAGCAGGTACAGTCTGCAATGGAAGATCTGGAAGAGGACTCAAAGACCTCTGAGGAGGTTATTTGAGGAGTAGTTAATGGTGCAAAGGAAATTTTGGTATCAAGACCCGAAGGGGTCTGTACTAAAGGGGGGCCTGAAAGCCCTCTAGCCCAAAAGATTTAATTCACTAGCCTCTCCACGTCACGTTCTAAAAGACTTTTGGTGGTGCAGATGGATGACGCCAAACGAGACTTAGGCTTCTGCAAAAAGATTTCTGGGAACTCCCCAGCAAAGGGAACAACTGATGGAGAGTAGGTAGTTCTAGGCAAAGCGGTCTTAGCAGGTGAGGCAATAGTCAATTCCTGTAGAGGCCTTCAACGTCAAAGGGCTCGAAATTGCAATTGGAGCCAGAATGGCTGTCGGCACCAGAGTGTCAGCAGCAAAGGCCTGTGGTTCCATGGGAATTTTTGGAACAGAGGTCTTCAATTTCTTGGCTTTCGGAACAGATGGGTAGGTCAGAACAGAGAGACTTAATTTCTTTGTTTTTTTCCATAGAACACGAGGATGAAGGTGATGAAACATCTGCCTTTGCTTTATCTACAGTGGATAAGGCTTTGCGAAAAGCTGAAGGAAGAAGTCCTTTTAAAATAAGCTTATTATGCCTTTCCACAACAGCCCTGTGGCTAAAGGTGTGAAATGCTGCAGTCTTCCTGCAAGTGGTGGGGCCAAGACAATACACACACACTGTGGTAATGTCACATTGCAGTGGGTGTGGTTCACATCCCTAGGAATCTCGATTTCATATTCATTCTAACTTGAACCTAGTGACAAAAAGGACCTCTTCTGTCAGAGATCAGGGTAGGGGCCCAAGCTCATGAGAAAGAAGAACAAGACCTGTCTATCTTTGGGAGGCATCATTCCAGGAAAGGCCTGAAAAGGTGTTAGACATCTGAGCAGAGCTTGGAGATGAACTTCTCATTAGATCAGGATCTCTCAGAGTGGAGAGCAGTGCAGGCACAGTTATGGTGACCTCCACAGAGGACAACCTATCCAGATTTCCCAGTGGGTCACAGAAGTACAACAGAGCCAGACAGAGTGCTATAATACGCACGACATGATCATAATTAACACGATATCTATATTTATTTTAATCTCCCAGATGCAGTTACAGACTCTGGTGGTCATTGCAAACTTTTGCTTTATTTTTACTGTTGCAAAAGAGTAAAAGCCTATGACTGGAGGAACTCCCTGGTCAGCCTCAGTAAGAAGCTGAGATCCCTCATAAAATCCTCCAAAGCTAGTTATGAAAACAAAATCATCACTGATTCTAAAGGCAACCATAAAGCATTCTATAGCTATGTCAAGAATCCCAATGGCAACACTCAGATCTGCTCTGACTTGCACCACAATGGCACTAAATATACAGAACTAACTGACATTGCCAACATCTTGTCAGATACGTTCAGTGTTAACTTTACCCCACTCTCACCCCTTAAAGGGCCCATCTCTATACCGGAAGAATGCAAAATTCCTGTAATCATGGCTGCACAGGTAAAAAAAAAACACTCTCCAAAGCCAAGAACATAGCATCCATAGGACATGACATCCCAGGCTGCATTCTACACAAACTACAGAATGAACTGGCACCCACCTAAGTACCATGTTCAATCATAACCTCACCTCAGGCTTTGTGCCCACTGAAGGGTGCACAGCGACAGTTATTCCACTCCACAATGGGGGAGCCACCACAGACCCTGGGAACTACTGCCCCATTAGCCTTACGAACCTGGTCTCCAAGGCTATGGAATGTATCATCATGGAACTTATAAACAATGACACTGGTAATCTCCAAACTCTGGACCCCACCCAGTTCGGGCTTGTAAAAGGCAGATCATGTCTCCTAAATCTGATAGACTTCTTTTGAAGCAGTCAACAAAGCCGTAGACGACTGTAAGGTGGTTCACACAGCCTATCTAGATCTCGCCAAGGCTTTCGACACCATCCCCCACTCTGGAATTAAAGATAAACTCACTAAACTAGGTATAAATCCGTATGTCACAAGATGGGTTGCCAACTGGCTCATTGACAGAACCCACACTGTGAAAGTAGCAGACTCCAAATCAGACTTCAGACCAGTGACAAGTGGAGTACCACAGGTTTCAGTCCTGGGTCCTCTCCTGTTTGGTATTTACTTCTCTGAAGTAAAGGCTAACACAGAAGGTTTTTGGCTAACAAAGTTCACAGATGACTGCAAACTAAGAGCCATAATTGAAACTCTTAATGATGTGCACATCCTACAAAAGGACCTCACAGACAGATGCCTGGTGTCAAAGCCATGGCCTCAAGCTCAATGCCAAAGTGCATTGCCATCCCTTTTGGTAAAGACCCTCTACCCATGAACTACCACATACGCAGTAGTCTACTCAACACCGAAAGTGTGATAAGAGACCTTGGGACACAGGTGGACAGTAGTCTCTCTTTTGATAATCACATCGCCACAGTAGTCAGGAAATCCTTCCACGTGGCACACCTCATCACAAAAGGTTTCTCATTCAGGAAAAAAGAGGTCATTATTCCCCTCGACTTCATCACTCATAAGACCCATTTTGGAGTATAGTGCCCCTTTTGGTATGTACCTCACAAAACATCTACAACAACTGGAAAGGCTGCAGAAATACCTCACAAAGGATTACCGGCCTCAAACAGATTCCCTACACAGACCTTCTCAAAAAAACTCCAGCTTTACTCCGAGGTGATCTCTGCCTAACATACAAAGCTGTGTCAAATCCAAGTGTTGGATATGCTCCACTTAAAGAAATCTAAATCCCTCTGACCATAGCAACTGACGCAGAAAAACTAAGTCTCTGGTATTCAGGCCGACTGAGGGCTACCTACAGGCAGACAACCCAAGTGTGAGGACTGCAACAGTGAAACATGAAGAACATCTTACCATAAAGTACAGTTGTGTACACTTACCATAAATGTAGATGTTACAGTGTATTCACTGTTGCAGTCATTACATTTGGGTAATCTGCTGGCAGGTTGCCCTCAGTTGGCCTGAATATCAAAGTCTTGGGTCCTGTGTTGGTTGCTGTCTCATCTTCCGTGATGTCAGGTAGTCAGGGGTATGAAGCATGCAGCCAACATCATTACATCAGTTTTATATATACATACAGGGTTATACCTCCAACAAAAAAGCAAATACACCAAAAAGCTTTATAGTTAAGGAGAATAGAGGTATAGCCAAAAGAAGTCAGGGGGCTGGAGGGAGGGTAACCAGGACTGAAACGGTGAATACATTTGAACATCTACATTTATGGTAAAAATACACAACTGTACTATGTTCTTCGTGTTTCACTGTTGCAGTCATCACATTTGGGTAGATTCCCAAAGCTAAGGATGGGAGGAGGAATTTAGATAGCATTTGGACCAGCTATAAGGCCCTGCAAGACTGCAGTGGCAAAGCCAGCTCTGGGTTTAAAGAAAACTGGCAAATGGTAATTCTTGGTGAAAGTATGTATAGAACACCAAGTAGCAGCTTCTAGGATGTCTCTGGTAGGGACACCTCTGAGAAAGGCTGTAGAGGTAGATGCAGCCCTGGTTGAATGGGGTCTAATCCCCTGTTGGATAGGTTTTCCATGGTGCTTATAGCAGAAACGAATGCAATGGCCTATCCATTTATAAATGGTTTGCTTTGAAATAGCCTTAGCAGAAATTAATGCAATGGCCTATCCATTTATAAATGGTTTGCTTTGAAATAGCCTTCGCCTCTGCCCCTTCAGCAAATGCCACCAGCAGTTGTTCAGATTTCCTTAGAGGTTTAGTCCTATCCAAGTAAAATCTTAGTTGTCTGTGCACATCTAAAGAGTGCAGTATCCGTTCCCCTTTGTTCTGCGGATTAGAAAAGAAAGTTGGCAAATGAATGGACTAATTAAGAGCCACACTGGATACCATCTTGGGCATGAAAGAGGGATTTGGTCCTGAGGGACACCCCGTCCGCATGAAAGATGATGAAAGGCTCCACTGCCATAAAGGCCTGTAATTCAGATACCCTTCTTGAAGTGATTGCTAAAAGGAAAGCTGTTTTCCAAGAAAGGAATTTCAACTCTGCAGTTGCAGCTGGCTCAAAAGGAAGAAGAATAGAGTTTTTCCAATACAAAATTAAGGTCCCAGGCAGGAGTTGGGGCTCTCTAGGGTGGTTAAGTTTTTGGCCTCTCTGAGGTTCCGTGTTGTAATGAGCTGAAATGGCTGAGGCGTGAATTTTGATGGAGGAAAAGGAAAGGCCCTTGTGAAGCATCTCAGTTAAGTATTGAAGAATCTGAGGTAAATTGGGCGCTGCTGTGACCATCCCTTGAGTTTGGTTCCAGGCACAGAATCTTTTCCATTTTTCAGCATAAGATTTTCTAGCACTTGGCCTCCTTGCCTCCAAAATGACATCCAACACTTGTTTACTGAGGGATGGTGACGGAGAGATAAGGTAATTAGCCAGGCTGCCAGGTTCAGGGTTTGAAGCTGGGGGTGCAGAATCTGGCTCTCCTGCTGAGACAGCAGGGTAGGGGGGTCTGAGGCAGGTGCCATGGGGCCAGCTGTGATACACTGCACAAGAGGGGGTACCAGTGCTGGCATGGCCAGTCTGGTGCAATCAGTATCATCCTTGATTTGTCCTGTTTGATCTTTAGTAGTACTTTGGAGAGGAGAGGCAGAGGAGGAAAGGCATAAACTTTTAGTTATGTACTTACCATAACTTTAGATGTATGGGATCCATCTCGCCTACATTCTCTACAGATGGGTTCGGAGCCGATCCTCGGCTCCGACTCGGCCGCTATACAATAGAACGCAGTCTCTTATTGGCTGAGTTACCTCATATCCCAGGATGCACCACTACCACTTCCCCAGATCTTGTTTGTCCGCACTCATGCGGATAGAAACATACTATTGTTATAACATTCTCAGGTCTTTCAAGAGAGGAAAGAAGTTCAATTTCGGATCGTCCGGTCTCTCCTGGTCTACGAGGCAGGGGAAGGAGGGTGGAGTTATTAGGAATGTGCGAGATGGATCCCATACATCTAAAGTTATGGTAAGTACATAACTAAAAGATGTAATGTGATCCTATCTCGCCTACATTCTCTACAGATGGGACAGCCCCTAGCACCTAATTCCTGGGTGGCTCACTGGAAAACACTCCTGAGAACTGTGGAACCGAAGGAAGCTCGACCCCTGGATGCCACATCTAATTTGTAGTGAGAAACAAAGGTGTGTGAAGATGTCCATGTGGCAGCCGCACAAATGTCGCCAATAGAGAGCTTGGAATGAAAAGCTGCCGAAGTGGCCATAGCCCTAGTAGAATGAGCTTTCACTGGAACTATAAGTTCCTTATTTGAGATGAGATAAACATGATTGATGCAGTCCCTGATCCACTTGGCAATAGTGACTTTTGTGACTGCTTTGCCTAATCTATTATCCGAAAAGGACACAAACAGTTGATCTGATTTTCGTGCTTTGTGTGCCCTATCCAAATAGAAACGTAATTGTCTGTGCACATCCAAGCAGTGAAAAGTATATTCAGCTCTATTCGAATACTTGGGAAGAAGACCGGTAGCTCTAGTGATTGTTGTAGACAAAAGTTAGAACAAACCTTTGGTATAAAAGATGGGTTTGGTCTAAGAGATACTCTATCCTTGTGAAATACCAAGTATGGTGGTTTAACACATAGGGCTTGAAGTTCTGAAACTCGTCTGGCTGAAGTAATAGCAACTAGAAGGGCAGTCTTCCAAGAAAGGAATTTTAGATCACAGGTTGCTGCCGGCTCAAAGGGCGATGAGGTTAATGCCCCTAATACGACGTTAAGCTCGCACGCAGGTGCAGGTTGAGATATAGGGGTCGAGAAGCCAAGCTCCTTTAATAAAGGCTTTGCACAACTTGTTGCTCATTAAAGGAGGTTCCACACTTTCATGAAAATTGGAAATAGCCAATTGTACTTTGATGGTAGACACTGAGCAACCTTGATTGAATAGGGAAGCTAAAAACTTCAGTACTTCTGATACCAAGGCTGTCATCGGGTCTAATCCTCGGAGTTGGGCCCAAATAGCAAACCTCTTCCATTTATTGCTATATATCTTTTTCGCAGAAGTCTTGTGGGCCGAAGACAAGATGTGCATGACTTCAGGGGCAAAGGAATGGCTCCTAATTACGGTTGGAAGAGGAGTAGCCAGGCTGCCAACTTCAATGAATGGAGGGACTGATGGAGCTGTCCTGACTGATGAGTCAAAAGGTCCGGAACTTGGTCCAGGAACCAAGGACCCTCCAATGCATATCTGTGAAGAAAGGGGAACCAGACTTGTCGAGGCCAGTATGGGGCGATTAATATCATTTTGCTTCTCAAGAATCGCCTTCTGAATCACCTTGGGGAGAAGGGGAACCGTGGAAAGGCATATAGCAGACCGGAGGGCCAAACGTGGACTAGAGCGTCCTGGGATCTCCCGAACTGGGGTCAGAGTGAAGAAGTGTTGGCATTTCGCTGAGAGGACTTGCAAGAGATCGCAACAAGGAACTCCCCATCTTGTGAAAATCTGCTAACACTCTGTCGCTCAAGGACCACTCGTGAGGGGAGAGAATAGTTCTGCTCAGTCTGTCGGCTATCACGTTGGATTTCCCGAATGTGCTGCCACTAGGAACGCTTGGTAGCAATCACCCAATCCCATACTTTCATGGCTTCTCTGCAAAGGGGGTAGGACCTGGTTCCTCCTTGCTTGTTTAAGTACCAGACTACCGACATGTTGTCGGATTGAATGGCAATACCCTGGGGAGGTGATCGTGCAGTGCTTGCAACGCTAAAAGCACCGCCTCATCTCCAGGATATTGATATGGAGAAGACTCGCCGAGTGCCACGTGCCTTGGACCGACCTGTCCAGATAATGTCCCCCCCACCCTGTCTGGGAGGCATCCGTAGTCAACGTGGCAGAGGGGAGTGGGGGAACGAAGGGTCGCACTAGATTCAGGTTGGAGGATAGAAGCATCCGTAGTCAACGTGGCAGAGGGGAGTGGGGGAAAGAAGGGTCGCCCTAGATTCAGGTTGGAGGATAGAAGCCACCAACGAAGATCCTGTTTGCACGTGTCTGTGATCAGTATGTGGTGACTGAGGGGAAGGTCTTGATAAGACCACTGGACTGATAGGAGCCACTGAAGTATCCTCATGTGCAACCTTGCCAAGGGGACCAGAAGAATGGTGGCTGCCATGGAGCCCAACAGCTGTAGGACCATTCTTGCTGGAGCACGACGTTTGAGGAGCAGAGCCTGAACCTGAAGCTGGAGCGTGGCTATTCTTTCCGCAGGGAGATAGACTCGCATCTGCCTTGAGTCTATTTCTGCACCAATAGACAGAATACGCTGAGATGGTAGCAATACAGATTTTGACCAATTGAAGGTGATTCCTAAGGAGTTGCCTAGTGTGATAGTGGCTGCTAGGTTTTCCAAGAGTAGATGCCTGGAGGTGGCAGTTAGGAGCCAGTCATCTAGGTATGGAAACACCTGGAATCCTAGACTTCTCAAGTGAGCAGTCACCACCGCCAAACATTTGGTGAACACCCTGGGGGCTGAGGTGAGACCAAAGGGCAGTGCTCGGAACTGGAAATGACTGTCTCCTAGGCTGAAGCGTAAGTGTCTCCTCGACGCCTGATCTATCAGAATGTGATAGTAGGCGTCTTTGAGATCTATGGAGCACATCCAAACACCTTTCTCCAAAAGCGGGAGAATGGATTGCAAAGTGACCATCCGGAATTTGGACTTTTTTAAAAATCGGTTTAGTTTGCTGAGATCCAAAATGGGTCTCAAGTCCCCGGTCTTTTTTGGCACCAAAAAGAATCTTGAGCAAGTACCTGATCCAGCCTGGTCTGCGGGGACAGGTTGGATGACCCCTTTTTGAAGCAGCTTTGATATTTCGTTGGCTGCATGATCCCGTTGACTGGGTGGCGGGTCCGGGATTCTTTGGACTGGTGGAGGGGGTTGAAACAAAGGGGATGGTATAACCTCCGGCGATGATTCGAAGCACCCATTGGTCCTGAGTAATATTTTCCCAGGCCTTTAGGTGTTTCAAAAAGCGACCCCCAACTGGCTCCGGAGCTGCACAGTCGGGTACTCCTTCAGGGATGGTGGAAGGAGGAGGAGCCACGAAAGGACTTGCGGTCTCCAGTGTTGTGGGGGCCTCCGCCGCCTCTGGGACGGCGTCTCCCTGAAAAATTTCCCCCTCCTCTGCCTCTAGAAGGGGGATCGCTCTGCTGTGACGAGTAAGGCTTTTGAGTCTTACAGAACCATATTTTCCCTCCTCTTCGAGCCTTGGGATAAGGTCTGAAGGGAATGGAAAACCGGGCTCCTATGGCAGTTAAAGTCTTACCCTCCTGTTCGCAGCGAGTCAATGTGTCCTTTATCTTGGGTCCAAACAGTGAGGACCCCTCAAAGGGGGCGTCGGCAAAGGAAGACTTAAAGGCCTCCGCAAAGTGACACAGGCGTAGCCAGGCTTGTCTCCGTAGAGCAACACCTGTTCCAGCCGCTCTACTCGCTCCTTCGGCCGCATAAGAAATGAGCCTCATGGACGAGTTAGATAATGAAGACAGGGTAGCCAACTGGGAGTTAACCGTCTGGGTCAACTGCTCAGGTAAGTTACCAGCGAGGGTATCCGAAAGCTCCTTGATCAGATTCCTCTGTAGTCTGGTGAAATGTGTCAGGTAATTCAGAGACCTTAATGTAAAGGCCGCTGAAGAAAGGGTACGCTTGCCGTACTGATCCATGCTCCTAGACTCTTTATTAGGAGGATGGACGGACGTTGAAGCCTCTGCCACATCTTGTTGGGTGGCAGATGCCACCACCATAGCATCTACAGCTACGCCTTTCGATAAAAAGTCCTTGTCCGGGGGAGCTGAGAGGAACTTATTGGGGCGAGCTGGCACCGGTTCCACAGAATCCGGGTGTTCCCATGCCCTTCGAGAGATCAAATCCAGAAGCTCATCGAAGGGCGGAGACACCCAGGAGGCGGAGGGCTGAGCCCAAGGCCTTGAGGAAAACCGACTCCTCAGCAGAAGGGGTTTGGACTGCCAGTCGCCGCTGCTTGAGGATCTCTAAGATGTCCGCAAAGGAGACATCTTCAGAGGACGACTTTGGGGACCCCTCCGCATCATCGAGGTCGGTATCCGAAGTGAGAGACTCATCAGGGGAGTCGACGTGTTTCCTCTTACACTGTTTCTTCCTGGGAGGTTCCTCCGAAAGCGTGTCGGAGGGACCTCCAGGAAGAAGGAACCCCCAATGGGGGTAACCTCAGGCCCAGGGCTCCGCTGTCGTGAGACAGGGGATTGCAAAGCCAGTCTCCATGCCCAGGGAAGGTGGTGGTGAAATGGTCGAAGTGGCCACAGAGGATTTGGCCAAGGCACTTCTCATGGCATCGAAGGCTGGACCCCCAGAGTCCTGGGATGGTTCAGCCCCCGAGACCACAACGGCAGTCGGAACCCCTGCAGCCAACGCACCAAGAGGGAGGCTCGGAACCGAAAGGATCGGGCCCGAAGCGTCCCCCCCGGGGCCGACAGAGGAGGTCCGCGCACCGAACCCCGACCCGAGGGACGGGGTTGAAGTTAGAGTCGGAACCGACCCGATAACTTCCACCGGTTCCACCAACACAGACTCCAACGGCGCCGAGGCTGTTGGAGGAGGAATCGATGTAGCAGGATGGGAGATCGGCTCCAAAGCCAACTGGGCTGGAGCCGAGATCAACTTTGCGAAGACTGGAGACTGGAAAAGCCTTTGAAGCACCCTAAGTCCGAATCGGACATCCTTGAAGAACGAGAAGAGACCGACCGGGTCCGAGTCGAATCGGACATCCTTGAAGAACGAGAAGAGACCAACCGGGTCCGAGTCGACTTCTCCGCCAGCTCCAAAAGACTGGGGGACCGGCTCCGTAATGGTTCTAGAAGTATCGGCGCCGAGGGAGACTCCACTACTACTGCAATTTCCCTCGGAGCCGATGAGGACTTCGGCACCGAAGGGGAAGAGTCTGAGCGGGCAACCCCCATCGGTTCCGAAGGCAGTGGAGCCGATGAAGGTGACACGCCTCTCGATGCCCGAGCTCTCGACTCGGGAAACCAGAGGAGTCGAGGCTGGAGACATCGAGGCAGACCGTTCCGCCCTCGGCTTCGAAGTCCATGGAGCCGACGGAGAAGCCTGCCGAGACTTTTTTGCTGCCGGATCCGACGGGCTGGTCAGAGCCGAAGGTTTTTTCTTCTTCCTAGAAGGTGAAGAAGAGGAAGATAGGGCTTCCTCAAAGGAAGGGGTAATAAGCCCTTTTAAGATCAATTTATTTTTCCTCTCTTGGAGGACGCGAGAGGAAAAAGCGTGGCAAACGCTACAGGACTCCTGAAGATGCTTGGGACCTAAACAATAAACACATAAGGAATGGTCATCTGTTATAGACATTTTATAACTACATTTAACACATTTTTTAAAACCGGATGGTCTATGTTCTTTAGACATGGTTATAAAACACTAAACACCGACTACAAGAAAAAAATCAGATGGAACAGACAACCTAGACTCTAACTTAAACGCCTAGGGTAGGGCTAGGCCCCTCTAACTTAAATGGGACTGCTAAACACCGACTTAACTAACAAACAAAACACAATTTACCACAAAAAATATAGCAAAACCAATCACACAACAACAATAGCTGTTAAAACAGCTTTTGGGTAAGTTTTTACCAAAATTCAGACAGAAAAAATTTCTGACTAAAGATACTTAGCTCAGCCAAGTCAGAGACCACGTCTATGCTGAAAAGCGGCAAACGAGATCTGGGGAAGTGGTAGTGGTGCATCCTGGGATATGAGGTAACTCAGCCAATAAGAGACTGCATTCTATTGTATAGCGGCCGAGTCGGAGCCGAGGATCGGCTCCGAACCCATCTGTAGAGAATGTAGGCGAGATAGGATTACATTACATCTGATAAATTCTTCCAGTTGAAGGACAGAGCATCCACTTTCTAAGCTTGTTTGTGGGGAGTCTTTGTGGCAAATTTGTCCAATTGGTAGTTTTTTTTTGGGGGGGGGCAAACAGGTCTATATGTGGGATCCCCCATTTGTTGATCAGCATGTTGAAAATCTTTGGTTCCAGTTTCTACTCGTGTGGGTCCATGAGATTTCTGCTTAGTTCGTCTGACAGTGTATTTAGTTTTCCTGGCAGGAATTGAGCCTGTAGATGCACTTGATAACTCAAGGTTGTGTTCCACAGAGCCATGGCTAGTCTGCAGAGGGGGTAAGAATGGTACCCCCCCTGCTTGTTTATGTACCACATAACATAACAGTGGTGTTGTCCGTCTTTACCATTAACTGTCCTGGAAGAATGTGGTCCTTGAAGGCTGTCAGAGCATTCTGTACAGCTAACATTTCTTTTTGATTGACATGCAGGTGCACTTGATGTGGGTTCCATTTGCCCTGAATGCACTTCCCTGCCAGGGGAGCCCCCCCATGCATGGTCTGATGAGTCTGTTAGGGGTTGGGCGGCAGGGGGTAGAGTGAATGGTAGCCCCTTGTTTTGGTGGCAGGCCTCTGCCCACCAAAAGAACTCTAACCATAGGCAAGGTATGATAGGAATCATTGCTTCTAGATCCTGAGAATGTTGACACCACAGGCTTTTTAGATACCATTGTAGTTTCCTCATATGCAGTCTTGCATATGGAATTAGAATGTAGGAGGCCATGAACCCCAAGGCTTGCAGTATTTGCCTTGCAGATAGCGGGGTTTTTGTGGCCATTAGTTTGAAGTAAGTGGTCAAATGAATCTGTTTCTCTGGCGTGAAGAAAGCCATCTGGGAAGTTGTGTTCAAGCTTGCTCCCAGGAATATAATTTGTTGGCAGGGTACAAGATGTGATTTCTTTTCGTTTATGGTGTACCCCAGACAAGTGAGCACCTTTTGTACAAACGCCAGATGATTCAGAAGTATGTCCTGGCTTTCTGCCTGAATTAGACAATCGTCCAAGTATGGGTATATTTGGATATTTCTTTGCCTGCAAAATGCAATGACTGGAGCTAGGCACTTTGTGAATACCCTGGGTGCAGTAGATAAGCCAAAGGGCAGTGCAGAGAACTAATAGTGCATGTAGCCTGCTTTGAAGCGTAGGAGTCTTCTGCAAGATTCCATGATTGGGATGTGCAGGTAGGCTTCCTTTAAATCCAGTATTGCCAACCAGGCATCTTTGCCTAGTATAGGAAGTAACTGGTGAAGAGTTAGCATCTTGAATTTTGGAATCACCAAAAAGGTGTTTAAGATAGAAAGGACCAGGATAGGACACCATGAGTTGTCTTTTCTGGGTACCAGGAAAAGTCTTGAGTAGAAACCTAGTCCCTTTTCCTCTTCTGGTACAGTCTGACTAGCCTTTAATCTTAAGGGAGAGAGAGTACTTGCTTTTGAGCCTCTGCCCACTGATTTGTGGGTAGATCTGGCCAACCTTTTGGGGTTGGTAACATGTGGAAGTGAAATCTGTATCCTTGGGAAACTGTTTAAAACCCATTTGTCCTGGGTAATGACTTCCCAGTTTTTTGCTTGTAGAGGAATCTTCCCCCTAAAGAAACAGTCAGTTGAGAAGTGCTTGGAAGTTTTAACGTTAAGTCATTAAGACAGCTTACCATAGGTGGGAGTCTTACTACTCCCTGATTTGGAAGTGGGAGCCCCCCACTGCTTAGTCCTGTGCGTACCGCTGGGACTGAAGCCTGGGTGTTCTGCTGGTTCTGGGTTTGAACTGTGAAGGCCTGGAAGAGGCAGGAAAGGACCAATTTTTGAGGGCCAGTGCCTACTAAATCTAGGAGGCTGCACTTGTAAGAAATCTTTAACAGTTTGTATAGATTTAGCTTTTTCCTCCATATTTTTAAGAACTTCTTCTGCTTTGGTGCCAAACAGGCGGTCCTGATTTAAGGGAGCATCCAGCAATTTAGTTTTTACATGATCTGGCAAGGATTGCTCCTTAAGCCAAGCATGCCTTCTAAGTACAGACCCAGTGACCGCAGCCCTGCAAGATGCCTCTAGTGAATCAAAACCACATTGCAAAGTATGTTTTCCAACCTGTTCAACAGAATGCATTAAATCCTGTAAATCCTTATTTTCAGCACAATCAGGAATCAACATCATTTCTGTTTAAGTAATCCAATAATATGCTGCTGATACTTTAACATATGAAACTGGCAATTTAAGGCCCTGATGGCCAAGGTTGCAGAGGTGTATACCTTCTTACCCTATCTATCCAGGGCCCTGGAATCTCTATCAAAGGGGATAGGATTTTTGGCAGTAATGCCCTTGGGTCCCTGTGAAATAGTTTCAGGATCCACAGTAGGATTTTTAAAAATGAACTTGTGAGAATCAGGAACCCTGTAGCATCTCTCAGGTTTTCTGAGAGCAGGAAGTAAAGAGTCAGGGGCCAAGCTAGATTCCAAAAAAGCATCGTCAACAATGTCCAGTACAGGAGGGATAGCTAAAGGCCAGTGTTGGGGCAGGAGTAAAAAATCTCTAAGCCTCTTTTTAGAATTGGAGTAATCCTGGCTTTCCCAGAGAAAATGCACCCAACAGTATGCAAGGTTTCACCAAAAGAAAAATCCTCTGGGGGAGAGGCAGAGGGAATACAGTCCTCTGCATCAGAATCCTCATAGGTAGAGAAGGGTAAATCCTGGTCATAATGGCCTTACCCTCTGCCCCTACAGCAAAGCTGACGAGCAGCTGGTCAGATTTTCTGAAAGGCTTAAGTCCTGTCCAGGTAGAACCTGAGCTGTCTGTGCACGCCCAAGGAGTGCAGGATCCTTTCCCCTTTACTCTGAGGGTTAGGGAAGAAGGTTGGTAAATGGATAGATTGGTTTAGAGCTACACTAGACACCACCTTAGGCATGAAGGACGGATTAGTCCTGAGGGAAACCCTGTCAGCATGGAAAATAATGAAGGGTTCCACAGCCATTAGTGCCTGTAACTCACACTCTTTTGGATGAAGTTATGGCTAAAAGCAAGGCTGTTTTCCAAGAGAGGAGACGAATTTTAACTCTGCTGAGGCAGCAGGTTCAAAAGGTGGAAGCATGAGCTTTTCTAGTACAAAGTTAAGGTCCTAGTCAGGGGTGGGTGCTCTCCTAGGGAGCCTTAAATTGTTAGCCCCTCTCAGGAAATGTTTGATGAGAGGGTGAGAAAACTGAAGTGGCTCAGTATTATAATGAGCCGAGATGGCAGAGGCATGAATCTTAATGGAGGAGAAGGATAGGCCCCTGTGGAGTAGCTCTGCTAGGTAATCCAGGATTAGAGGTAAGGAGGGCACTGCTGTGTCCTTTCCTTTAGACTGATTCCAAGAACAAAATCTTTTCCACTTTTTAGCATAGGATTTCCTAGTACTAGGCCTTCTGGCTTCAAGAATGACGTCCAGCACCTGTTTGCTGAGGGTTGCTGGTGGGGTATTCAAGGGATAAGCCATGCTGTAAGATTTAGGGTTTGCAATTGGGGATGCAAACTCTTTCCCTCTTGCTGAGACAGCAGGGTAGGAGTCTGGTGTAGGTGCCAGGGTGGCACCATTGTCAAGCTGTGTAGGAGTGGGTACCAGTGCTGGCGTGGCCAGTCTGGTGCAATAAGAATTGCCCTTGGCCTGCCCTGTTTTATCTTGAGTAGTACCCTTGAGAGAAGGGACAGAGGGGAAAAGGCATAGACAGAGGTTTTCCAATTGAAAGGATATGGCATCCACCTTCCAGGCCTTGCTGTGAGAGTTCCTAGTGCAGTATTTGCTTAACTGGTGGTTTTGGGGGGAGGCAAAGAGGTGCACCTCCATTGTCCCCCACCTCTGGATCAAAAAGTTGAAGGTGTTGTGCTCCAATTTCCACTCGTGTGGGTCTAGAAGATTTCTGCTCAAGTCATCTGCCAGTGAATTTTTTGTTTGCCTGGCATGAATTGAGCTTGTAAATGCACCTGGTAGCTCAAGGCTGTGCTCCACAAGGCCATGGCTGACCTGCAGAGTGAGTAAGAATGGGTTCCCCCTGCTTGTTTATGAACCACATAACTGTGGTGGTGTTTTTTCAGCAGTTGCCCTGGAAGGATTAGGTATCTGAAAGTTGTCAGAGCATTCTGCACAGCTGACATCTCTTTCTGACTGATGTGCAGGAGAATCTGCCCTGGGCTCCAGTGGCCCTGAATGCATTTGCCTGCCATGTGAGCCCCCATGCATAGTCTGATGCGTCTGTTGTCAGGCTTTGGGCAGCGAGGGGTTGAGTGAAATGCAGTCCCTTTTTGTTGGTTGCATGCTTCTGCCCACCAAAGGAACTCTGCTCTTAGACAAGGTATGATAGGTGTGACGTTCCATGTCCTGCGAATGCTGGCACCAAAGACTTTTTAAGTACCATTGAAGTTTCCTCATATGCAGTCTTGCATATGGAATTAGTAGAATACATGAGGCCATGAACCATAGGGCTTACCGTATTTTTCTTGCAGATATAGCTGGGTTCTGGTGGCCATTTGTTTGAAACAGTTTGTCAGATAGACCTGTTTTTCTGGAGTGAGAAATGCCATCTGGGAAGTTGTGTCCAAGCTTGCTCCCAGAAATACAATCTCTGGACTGGGTACCAGTTGTGATTTCTTTTCGTTGATGGTGTACCCCAATGAAGTGAGAAGGCTTTTTACAAATGTCAGGTGCTGAAGCAGTAATTCCTGACTGTCTGCCTGAATCAGGCAGTCGTCCAAGTATGGGAAATTTTGGATATTTCTCTGCCTGCAGTATGCAATGGCAGGAGCCAAGCACTTTGTGAATACTCTGGGCGCAGTAGATAAGTCAAAGGGAAGTGCATAGAGTCGGTCCTGAAACGTAGCTATTTTCCTAGGGGCACAAGCAGTTGGGCAGGGCTGGGAAGGAGAAAGTACAGTTGTGTACCTACCATAAATGTAGATGTTCGAGTGTATTCACTGTTGCAGTCATTACACTTGGGTTATCCTGCTGGCAGGCTACCAGCAGTCGGCCTGAATGCCAAAGTCCTGGTCCGGCGTCGGTTGCTGTCGCCTCTTCCCTGACGTCAGTGCGCCAGGGGTATAAAAGATGCAGCCGACGCCATTTTCTTCAATTTTTCTTGCCCCAGATGTCAGGTGCCCCCAAAAGGGTAGGCTATAAATATTATGATCATAAAAAAGCATGCACATAACCTTCATCTACAAGCAAATACACCACATAGGTTGTATAGAATAGAGAGGTACAGATAAGTCCCAGCAAAGAAAAAAGGGGGATAGTGGGAGGGTAACCTGGACTGCAACAGTGAATACGCTCTAACATCTACATTTATGGTAGGTACACAACTGTACTATGTTCATCGTGTTTCACTGTTGCAGTCATTACACTTGGGTTGAATCCCAAAGCTGAGGTTGGGTGGCTGGGCCTAAATAGAGTTTGGAGTGGCTATGAGGCCCTGCAGAACTGCAGTGACAAGGCCTGCTCTGGATTTAGAGTAGAGAGGTAAATGGTAGTGCTTTGTAAAAGTGTGCACTGAAGTCCATGTTGCAACCTCCAAAATGTCCTTGATTGGTACTCCTCTGAGGAAGGCTGCTGAAGTGGCTGCTGCTCTAGTAGAATGTGGCCCATTGCCCTTGGGCACTGATTTGCCATGTTGTGAATAGCAGAAATGAATGCAGTGGCCTATCCTTTTCAAAATAGTCTGCTTTGAAATGGCTTTTCCTTGCGAACCTGTTTCATATGCCACTAAGAGTTGCTCATTCTTTCTGAAGGCTTTAGTCTTGTCCAAGTAAAAGCGTAGCTGTCTGTGTATGTCCAAAGAATGCAGAAGTCTTTCCCCCTTATTCTGTGGGTTTGGATAAAAGGTAGGCAAATGTATGGTTTGGTTAAGAGCCACGCTGGACACTACCTTAGGCATAAATGTCGGGTTTGTCCTTAGAGAAACCCTGTCCTGATGGAAATTAATAAAAGGTTCCACAGCCATTAGTGCCTGTAACTCAGACTCTTCTTGCTGAAGTTATTGCTAAGAGAAGAGCTGTTTTCCATGACAGGTATTTTATCTCTGCTGTATTGGCTGGCTCAAAAGGAGGCAGTGTGAGTTTTTCCAAGACAAAATTGAGGTCCCATGCAGGTATTGGAGCTCTCCTTGGAGGTCTTATGTTTTTGGCCCCTCTGAGAAACTGTCTTAGCAGTGGATGAGAAAAAAATAGGTGGGTCCGTATTGCAATGAGCTGAAATGGCAGAGGCATGGATCTTAATTGATGAGAAGGATAGACCTTTGTCCAGCATCTCAGTTAGGTATTGCAAAATCTGAGGAATATTTGGTACAAGCGAGTCAATTCCCTGCGCTTGGTTCCAAGCACAGAATCTCTTCCATTTTTCTGCATAAGATTTTCTGGTGCTGGGCCTCTTGAATAACATCCATAACTGCTTTAGAGAGAGGTGTGTTCTGAATGATTACATTATCCGCCATGCAGCCAGATTTAGGGTTCCGAGTTGGCTGTGCAGGATCTGACTGTTCTGTTGGGTCAGCAAATGAGGTATTAGAGGCAATGTCCAGGCTGGGCCTTGAGACAAGCTCTTTAGGATTGGGTACCAATACTGGCGTGGCCAGTCTGGGACAATCAGTATCATTTTTGGCTTCTCTTGTCTGACCTTTAGGAGTACCTTGGAGAGGAGAGGCAGAGGAGGGAAGGCATATACTGTAAGGGCTTTCCAGCTGAATGAAAGGGCGTCCACTTTCCATGCTTGCTTCTGATAAGTCTGAGTGCAGAATCTCTGTAGCTGGCAGTTGTGAGGTGAGGCGAATAGATCTAAGTCTGGGCATCCCCATTTCCCTGTTATCATGTTGAGGATTTGTGGATCTAGTTTCCACTCGTGAGGATCCATGAGGTTTCCGCTTAGTTCGTCTGCCAAAGTATTTGTCTTTCCTGGCAGGAATTGTGCTTGCAGATGTACTTAAGTCAATGCTGTGTTCCACAAAGTCATGGCTTGTCTGCAGAGGGGGTAGGAATGTGTGCCCCCTTGCTTGTTTATGTACCACATGACTGTAGTATTGTCCGTCTTTATCAGTAGTTGTCCTGGATGAAGTAGGTCCTTGAAGGCTGTCAGGGCATTTTGTACAGCTTGCATCTCTTTTTGATTGATATGTAGATGCATTTGGTTTGTGGGCCATGTGCCCTGAATACATTTTCCTGCCATGTGCGGCCCCCCAGGCATAATCTGATGCATCTGTTAGTGTCTGCCTGGCAGTGCGAAAGGTGAATGGCTGCCCCTTGTTGTGGTGACAGGCCTGTGCCCACCATTGAAATTCCTGCTGCAGGCAGAGAATGAGAGTAATTACTGTTTCCAGGCTGTGGCAAAGTTGAGTCCAAACACTTTTTAGATACCATTGTAGTTTCCTCATATGCAGTCTTGCATATGGAATTAGTAGAATGCAGGATGCCATGTAGCCCAGAGCCTGCAGAATTTTTCTTGCAGATAACTGGGTCTTTGTTGCCATGTCTTTGAAGTAAGAAGTCAGATGCCTTTGTTTGTCTGGCGTGAGATAAGCCACCTGGGCAGTTGCATTTAAGCTTGCACCCAGGAATATTATCTCTTGAGAGGGTACTAGTTTTGATTTCTTTTCGTTTACTGTGTACCCTAGGCAAATTAGTAATCTTTTTGCAAACACCAGATGCTGTAGTAGAATATCTTTGTTCTTTGCTTGAATAAGACAGTCGTCCAAGTAGGGATATATTTGAATTCCTCTTTGTCTGCAAAATGCAATTACTGGTGTCAGGCATTTTGTGAAGACCATGGGCGCAGTAGATAAGCCAAAGGGCAACACAGAGAATTGGTAGTGGCATTGAGCCAGCTATGAATCTGAGGTATCTTCTGCAAGATTGTCTGATTGGGACATGCAGGTATGCCTCTTTGAGGTCCAAAGTTACAAGCCAAGCCTTCTTGTCCAGCATGGGCAGAAGCTGCTGTAGAGTCAACATTTTGAATTTTGGGACGTCCAGAAAAGTATTTAGAATAGACAGGTCCAGAATTGGTCTCCAGGCTTTGTCCTTTCTTGGTACTAAGAAAAGTCATGAGTAAAATCCTTGTCCCTGCTCTTGTTGTGGCACTGGCTGAATAGCCCCCATGTCCATGAGAGATGAAACTTGTTTTTGTGCCTCTTGCCATTGATTGCGTGGCAGGTCTGGCATACCTTTTGCCTTTGGAAGGGTGTGAAAGTGGAACCTATAAGCCCTGAGAGACTATATTTAAGACCCATTTGTCCTGGGTGATCTTGTGCCAGTTTTGTGAAAAAAAGTGCTAGCTTTCCCCCTAAGGGAGCTGCCAAAAATAAGTGCTTGGCATTGGCAGAGGGAAGTCACTGGGACTTTTTTCTATAAGGCTGTGATTCGTCTTCTCCACTTTTGGAGGTAGAAGCACCCCATTGTTTGGGCCTGTATGAGCCCTGGGGCTGTTGCCTGCCTCTAGGGCATCTGAATCTGCCTCTTTGTGGTCTGTCTGACACTGGAAAGGACCAATTCTTAGAGGGCCAGTTCCTGCTAAATCCGAGTGGCTGTACCTGTAAAAAATCCTTAACTGTCTGCATAGATTTTGCCTTATCCTCCATTTTCTTCAACACCTCTTCTGCCTTAACACCAAACAAAGCATCATGCTGTAATGGAGCATCCAATAATTTCGCTTTAACATGATCAGACAGATTCTGTTCCTTTAACCAAGCATGCCTTCTAATAACAGAACCTGTAACAGCGGCCCTGCACGAGGCCTCCAGTGAATCATAGCCACATTGCAAAGTATGTTTTCCCACTTGTTCAGCTGCATGCAATAAATCCTGCAAATCTTTGTTCTCAGAACATTCACAATTTGTCAATATTTTTTGTTTTAACAAAGACATTAAGTATTGCTGATATTTGAGCATATGAAATTGACAATTTAAAGCCCTTACAGCCAAGGTAGCAGAAGTGTAAACGTTTTTCCCCATCTGTCCAAAGCCCTAGAATCTCTATCTGAGGGGACAGGGTTTTTAACAGAAGCAGCCTTGACCCCTTTGGGACCCTGTGAGACAGTTTCTGGGTCAGCAGCAGGGTTTCTGTAAAGACATTTATGGGGTCTGGAACCCTGTAGTATCTGTCTGGCTTAACAGGGGCAGGAGGTAAAGAGTCTGGAAACAGGCCGGACTCTGAAAAAAACATCTACTATGTCTAGAACAGGGGGAATTGCAAGAGGTCTGTGCTGACGAAGTAAAAGAAAGTCTCCAAGTCTTTTCTTAGAATCGGAATAATCCTGGCTCTCCCAGTGAAAATGCTCCCTCATGGTATGCAGGGTTTCCCCAAATAAATAGTCCACAGGAGGAGAAGCTGAAGGAATATAATCTTCAGCATCATAATCCTCATAGGGAGAAACAGAATATCCCGGATCAGAAGAGGAATCAGAGGAAATGGAAACCTAATCAGAGGAAATCATATTCAGTGTCTTGCCTAGGCCTCTTATCAGGAGGGGGATGGGAACCCCTGATCAAAGTAATTAGGTCTTCGGCCATTTTGAGCATCTGTTTCTTAGGCATAGAAGTCTGACCTGGAGAATGCTGTACTGGTTTCCTTGTCTTTAAAACTGTTTTAGACTTTGTCTTGGATGCTGAAGTAGGCTTTATAAAAAGTTGTGTAGGTCTGAAGACATCCTCAGAAGCTGATGCCTGCTCAGCGGCTCCGGACCCATCTGAGGGATTAATTTCCGAAGGGCCAATATTTTGAGTATCCAGAGGCCTAGCTGTCTCCATGTGGGAGTCGGAGGCGGCCTGTGGCTTTGAGGTAGCGGGAGTCAGGGGCTGCAAAACCACCTCACTGAGCACCGGCAACTGGCCTAGAAGAGGCTTCGTCGTCGGTTTTGGACCTTGGATGCTTGTCCTCGTCTTTATCCTTGTGTTTTTTATGAATTCCGGTCGTCGGTTGTTCCGACGGCATTATATAGTTAAACCTTCTGCAAAAATAATGAAAAGCAAAATCGTACCGGCACTTAATAGTGCGTTGGTTAAATCTAGCACAAAACCTACAACTAGCAACGTCGTGGTCAGGGCCTAGGCAAGGAATACAGTAAGAGTGAAAATCCTTATGAGGTATTTGCTTCCCACAAGAAATACAATTGTTAACTTTTTCTGACATCGGTCTGGAGTAAGAAAAAATTTTCCCAATGGGGTACTTAGCTTTATTGAAGACTTTGGATCTGAAATTCGATCAGCCGACCAGCACTTGCGAACTGCTTTTGCTTCAGGCACCGTGCGGCAAGAAAGACTGAAGAAAATAGCATCGGCTGTATCTTTTATACCCCTTGCGTACTGATGTCAGGGAAGAGGCGACAGCAACCGACGCCGGACCAGGACTTTGGAATTCAGGCCGACTGCGGGTAGCCTGCCAGCAGGATAACCCAAGTGTAATGACTGCAACAGTGAAACACGAACACCGGAGAAGTCATTGTGAACTTTTTCCATAGGGGGTGGCTTACCACTCCCTGGTTTTGGGGTGGGGGCACTCCATTGTTTAGATCTCTGCATACCCTGAGACTGTAGTCTTTGTGGTCTGTTTCCCCTGGGTCATGTCTGGGAAGACCTGGAAGGGGCTGGAAAGGACCAGTTTTTTTGAAGGATAATGCCTACTGAATCTAGGTGGTTGCACTTGTAAGAATTCTTTAACAGTTTGCATAGATTTAGCTTTTTCTTCCATCTTTTTAAGAACCTTTTCTGCTTTGGTGCCAAACAAAAGGTCCTTATTTAAAGGAGTGTCTAGTAATTTGGACCTGGCAAGGTTTGTTCCTTCAGCCAAGCATGCCTTCTCAGTACAAAACCAGTGACTGCAGCCCTGCAAGATGCTTCTAGAGCATCAAAGCCACACTGCAAGATATGCTTACTAACTTGGTTTGCAGAATGCATTAGTTCTTGAAAATCTTTATTTTCTGCACAATCTGGAAATACCATTTTTTGTTTAATTAGTTCTATAATATGCTGCTGGTACTTCAACATGCAAAAAGTACAGTTTTGTACCTACCATAAATGTAGATGTCCGAACAGGAATGCATCTGCAGTCCTTACAAATGGGTTGTCCTGTCGTCAGGCAGCCCTTCGGTCGGCCGGATTCCAAAGTCTGGGTCTGGCCTCGGCTGGTGTCGCACTTCACCCGACGTCATAGCTGCAGTTCTTCGGGTATAAAGGCATCAGCCGACGCCATTTTCCTCAGTGTTTCTTGCCCCAGATGCCAGTTGCCCTCTTGGATAGCTAAATTTTGGATAAATGCCAATGTTTCCAAATAGTAGAAGGCAAACACAAAAGATAAGCATGTATGTACATATATACAAACAAATACACCATAAGAGATCCCCCCCAGCTAGCTATTAGATGGGCAAATACCCTAGGAATACCACAGAGGGGAAGGAGGGTGGGTAATCCTGACTGCAGATGCAATCCTGTTCGGACATCTACATTTATGGTAGGTTAAAAACTGTACTATGTCCTTCAAGGATGCATCTGCAGTCCTTACAAATGGGTAGAATACCATAGTCAAACTAGGGGAGGAGGAAGAAGAAATTATGGTGTAGTTAGGATCCCTTGCAAAACAGCAGTGGCAAACCCTGCTCGGGATCTAGAGTATAAAGGTAAGTTATAATGCTTGGCAAATGTATGCACGGAGGTCCAAGTAGCAGCCTCTATAATGTCCTTGGTAGCCACTCCTCGTAAGAAAGCTGTGGTAGTGGCTGTAGCCCTTGTAGAATGAGGCCTTATGTTCTGTGGAGTTTGCTTTCCATGGTAGGAGTAACAGAATCTGATGCAATTTCCTATCCACTTGGAGATTGTCTGTTTTGAAATTGCTTTTCCTTCCCTTCCTGTTGCATATGCTACCAGAAGCTGGTCAGTTTTTCTATTGCTCTTGGTTCTGTCCAGGTAGTAGCAACTGTCTATGTACATCCAAAGTATGCAGCAGTCTTTCCCCTGTTCTGTGGATTGGGAGGAAGGTAGGTAGGTGGATAGCCTGGTTTAAAGACACTCTGGATACCACCTTAGGCATAAATGTAGGATTTGTTCTCATGGACACTCTATCTTGATGGAAGATTAGGAAGGGTTGTACTGCCATTAAAGCCTGTAGCTCAGAAACCCTTCTTGCTGAGGTAATTGCCAGCAGAAAAGCAGTTTTCCAGGATAGGTGTTGAAGATCTGCTGTTGCTGCTGGTTCGAAAGGGGGGAGTGTCAGCTTTTCTAGCACAAAGTTCAAGTCCCATGCTGGTAATGGTGGTTTCCTAGGAGGTTTTACATTTTTAATTCCTCTCAGAAACTGCCTGAGTAGAGGATGAGAGAAGACAGGAGGATCGAAGCTGTATTCTGCAGAAATAGCTGTGATGCATGTATCTTGATGGAGGAATAGGACAGGCCTGTATGGAAAAGCTCTGCCAAATACTCCAGGATGTTGGCAATGTCTACCTTTGACACATCTTTTCCCCTTTCAGTACTCCAAATGAGAAACCTTTTCCATTTTCCTGCATAGTTCCTTCTCGCTGAAGGTCTGCGGGCCTCAAGGATAATGTCTTTAACCCTTTGGGATAAATCTGGGTTAGTTGCTCTTATGTAATGTTCCAGGCATTCAAGCTGCAGAGTTTTCAGGTTTGGATGCAGGGTGTTGTAGCCGCTCTGAGTTAACTGCAAAGGAATCAGGGGTAGTGTCCACATTTGCCCCCGAGACATGCTCCTCAGTAATGGGTACCAATGTTGTCTTGGCCAGTCTGGAGCTATCAGAATGATCCTTGGACGTTCCTCTTTGATTTTCAATAGCACCTTGTGCATCAAAGGAAGAGGTGGGAATGCATATGCTGTCAGGCCTTTCCAACTGAAGGATAGAGAGTCCACCTTCCAAGCAAGTGGGTGGTACGTCCTTGTGCAGAATTTCTTGAGCTGGTGATTGAGTGGGGATGCGAATAGGTCTATTTGTGGCAGTCCCCATTTCCTTGTGATGACCTTGAAGATGTCCGGGTGTAGCATCCATTCGTGAGCATCCGAGGTAGTTCTGCTTAATATGTCTGCTAGGATGTTTTCTTTTCCCGGTACAAAAACTGCTTGTAGCTGAATGTTGTAGCTCAGAGCCATATTCCATAGGTCCAGTGCCATCCGGCATAGAGGGTATGAATGAGTGCCTCCTGTTTGTTGATGTACCACATGACTGTGGTGTTGTCTGTCCTTATCATCAACTGCCCTTCTTGGAGGAATGGTCTGAAATTCTGGATTGCTAGTTTTACTGCCAGCATTTCCTTTTGATTTATGTGCAGGTGCAGCTGATCTGGAGTCCATAAGCCTTGTATGCACTTGCCCAGCATGTGGGCCCCCCAACCGAGGTCTGAGGCGTCCGTTGTGATGGTTTGGCTTGGTTGAATGCTGTGGAAGGGCAAACCTGGTTTGACTGGCATGCCTGAGCCCACCATAGGAACTCTTGTTTCAGGCATGGGATTAGTGGTATTTGGTTTCTAGGCTGTGCCTGTGTTGAGACCATAAATTCTTCAGGTACCACTGTAGCTTTCTCATATGCAGTCTGGCATGAGGGACCAGGATTATGCAGGATGCCATGAAACCCAAGGCCTGCAGTACTTTCCTTGCTGTTAGTTTGTTCTGCTTTGTTAATGCCAAGAAGTAGAGAGGAAGTTGTTCTTGTTTTTCTGCAGTTAGGAATGCCATCTGTTTTACTGTGTCCAATTCTGCACCTAAGAAGGTTATTCTTTGGGATGGTATCAGTCTTGATTTTTTATATTGACTGTATATCCCAGGGCTTGCAGTAAGCAAATGACTCTTTGTAAGTCTTCTGTTAGCTTGTTTTTGTTGTCCGCTTGTATCAGGCAGTCGTCCAGGTATGGATATATTTGGATTCCCTGAAGCCTGCAGTGAGCGATTACTGATGCCAGGCATTTCGTGAACACTCTGGGCGCAGTAGATAAGCCAAAGGGCAATGTTGAGAATTGATAATGCTCTGATCCTGCAAGAAATCTGAGGTATCTTCTGCAATTTGGTCGTATGGGGACGTGCAGGTATGCCTCCTTGAGATCTAGAGTCACCAGCCAATACTCCTTGCCCAGCATGGGAAGAAGTTGCTGTAGGGTCAGCATTTTGAATTTTGGAACAATGATGAATGTGTTTAAAGCGGACAGGTCGAGAATAGGCCTCCATTTTTCTCTTTTCTTGGTACCAGGAAGAGTCTGGAGTAAAATCCCTTTCCTTGTTCCATAAATGGTACCCTTTCCACAGCTCTCATCTTTGCTAATTGAGCTATTTGTTTTAGAGCTTCTGTCTTTTGATTTGGTGGTAGGTTTGGCATTCCTCTTTTTCCTGGTAAAGTATGGAAATGAAACCTGTAGCCTTGGTCTATAGTTTGTAAAATCCACTTGTCTCTTGTGATGTAGTGCCAGTTTTTTGAAAATAAGGCTAACTTTCTGCCTAAGGGTGCTGCAATTTGTTCCCTGGTAGGCGGTGCCAGAGCCAAGTCACTGTGATTGTCCTGTTGCAGTGGTAGTAGTTGTGTCTGTGCCTCGCTGGTTGTTACCTTGCCACTGGCGTCCCCTGTAGGCACCTCCTCTGGATTGATTTCTGCCTCTCGAACGCCTATTCCTGCCTTTCTGTGTTTTAGAGGAGTCTGGAAAGGACCAATTTTTGGAAGGCCAGTTCCTGCTAAACCTTGGAGGCAGGACCTGTAAGAAATCTTTCACTGTTTGTACAGATTTTGCCTTCTCTTCCATTTTCTTCAGTACCTGCTGAGCAGGAGAACCAAATAAACTGACCTTATCCATAGGAGCATCTAATAGTTTTGCTTTAACATGATCCGGCAAGACCTGTTCTTTCAACCATGCATGCCTTCTTATAACTGTGCCAGTCATGGCTGATCTAAAGGAAGCCTCCAGTGCATCATAGCCACATTTTAAAGAATGGTTACTAACCTGCTGAATGTTATGCACCATTTCTAGAACATATTTCTTATCTAAAGAATCATCAGAGGACAGTTTCTTAGTTAACTGATCAAGCATAAACTCCTGGTATTGGATCATATGAAACTGACAGTTCAATGCCCTAGCTGAGAGAGTAGCAGAGGTGTATACTTTTTTACCCCATCTCTCTAAGGACCTGGATTCCCTTTCAGAGGGGAGAGTGTTTTTAACTGAGGTTGAAGCTACTGCCTTAGGCCCCTGGGAGATAGTCTCGGGATCGGCAAAAGGAGCCTTGTATAAATGATGATGTGTGTCCGGGACCCTGTAGAACCTATCGGGCTTAGCAGGGGCTGGAGGCAAAGTGTCAGGAGCAGTGCAAGCATCATTAAATGCATCATCTACAACAGGAAGAACTGGAGGTATAGCTACAGGCCTATGTTGTGGTAAATGCAAAAAAGTCCTAAGCCTTTTCCTTGAGTCTGAGAAATCTTGCCCCTGCCATTGAAATTGCTCTCTCATGGCATGTAAGGTTTCCCCAAAGGAAAATTCCTCTGGTGGAGAGGCAGAAGGAATCGATTCCTCAGCATCGGAGTCTTCATAAGTAGAAAAAGGAGCCTCTGGATGGTCTGTAATGTCTGAATCATCAGAAGAATCATCTGAGGACACTGGCTCAGGGGGCTCTGCTCTAGGTCTCTTTTCTGGAGGCTGAGAGGCCCTGTCTGGGTGAGATTGGGATCCCCTTATTAAAGAGATGAGATCCTCTGCCAGAGTAAGCATTTGGGAACTGGAGCTGGGCCTGTGAGAGGGGCTTAACAGGCACAGACTTAGAAGTTTTGGCTGCTTTAGCCCTGGCAAAGGCCTTTATGGACATGGCTGCAGGAGGCCTAGCAGCACCACGTGCAGGGGTTGAAACATCCAAAGGGATGGTGTCCGATAATTCTTGTGAAACCACAGTAGCAGGTAGAATTTCAGAGGCCGACTCAACCAGGTTAGAAGGGGCCTCAGTAGTAGTCATGGTTTCGGCTGAAGTTAGAACCGTTTGCTCGGTTTCGCCGGCAGAGACACTCGGGTTTGCTTAACCGGTTTCGGAAACTGCGGACCGCGAGTGTCGGTCCTTTCTTTGCGTTCTTAACAACTTGTGAAGTCGGAGGATCCGGCGGCATTATGTACGCAAAATCTGAGCGAAAAACTGTTCAGCAAACTCCGACCGGCGTCTAAGCGTCCGTCGGTTGAAAGAAGCACAGGCTAAACAAGCTGCTACGTCGTGGTCTGGGCCTAAACAAGGTAAGCAGCAAGAGTGGAAATCTTTATGAGGTATTTGTTTCCCACAAGTTAAACAGTTATTAACTTTTTCTGACATCGGCTGAGGCAAGAAAGAGTCCCCAACGGGGTACTTAGCTTTTAGAAGTCTTCGAAGTAGTATTCGGTAGTAGTAATCTCTGGATCTGACCGACCGGCACTTGCGAACAGCTTCTGCTTCGGGCGCCACGCGGCAAGAAAGACTGGGGAAAATGGCGTCGGCTGATGCCTTTATACCCGAAGAACTGCAGCTATGACGTCGGGTGAAGTGCGACACCAGCCGAGGCCAGACCCAGACTTTGGAATCCGGCCAACCGAAGGGCTGCCTGACGACAGGACAACCCATTTGTAAGGACTGCAGATGCATCCTTGAAGGACATCTGGCAATTCAATGTCCTGATGGCAGGAGTGGCAGAGGTATATACCTTCTTATCCCATCTGTCTAAAGCTCTGAAATCCCTGTCCGAAGGGGTAGGACCTTTTGGCTGCAATAACCTTAATACCTTTAGGTCCCTGGGAAATGTCTCTGGATCAGCAGTAGGATATTTGAAAAGAAATTTGTGGAAATCAGGTACTCTGTAGTACCGGTCAGGTTTCCTAGGGGCCAGGGGTAATGTATCTGGAGTAAGACTTGATTCTATAAAAACATCTACAACATCCAGGACAGGGGGTATAGCCAGAGGCCTGTGCTGAGGCAACTCTAAAAATTCCCCGAGTCTCTTTTTGGACCGAGGACAGTCTTGGCATTACCAGTGGAAATGCTCTCTTAAAGCATGCAAGGTTTCACCAAAAGAAAAATCCTCGGGAGGGGAGGCAGAGGGAATGGATTCCTCTGCATCTGAATCCTCATAGGCTGATAAGGGCAAGTCTTGATAATCAGACGGTTCAGAGTCATTGGACTCTTGGTCTGTAGAGCCAGAAGGAAACTCAATTCTTTGACTCTTAGCAGGGGAAGGCTGGCTTCCCCTAATTAGGGTAATAAGGTCTTCAGCCATTCTAAGCATTTGTTTTTGTGGCATGGCAGCTTGAACATGCACTTTGGTTGTCAGTTTCCTAGGTGTAGTGCATACTCTGGGCCTAAGAAACTCGGTACTTTTGGCTAAGAAAGAAGTAGTCAGTTTGATTTGAACATCAGTAGAATGGAATACACCCACAGAAGCCGGTGCCTGCACAGCAGCTCCGGACCCATCCAAGGAAGAGACATCCACAGGTTCCATAGTCGAAGAAGCATCTCACGGCATACCGGACTCCAAATGGGTCTCAGCAGAGGCCTGCGAATCCATAGAAGCGGGCATCAGGGGATGCAAAGCCACCTCACTGAGTACCGGCGGACTGGCAACTAGCTTAACGAAGTGTCAATGGCAGTTTTGGACATATGCGGTCTGTCTCTGTCTATCTTTTCATTTTTTTTTCGGAGAATCGGTAGTCGGATGGCCTATCTAAGCCATTTCAGAATACGGAGAACAAGAGCGAAAGAATTTAGCGACAAAGACAGCCCGATGTCGAATGGTTCGGGCATTAAACAAGGCACAAAGCCGATAGTGAGGGACGTCGTGGTCTGGGCCTAAACAGGTGACGTAGTAAGAATGAAAATCTCTGTGAGGTATTTGCTTTCCACAGGAAAGACAATTGTTAACTTTTTCTGACATCGGTTAGAGCAAGAAAAAAGGATCCCCAATGGGGTACTTAGCTTTAGAAGACTTCAGGATTATAAACTCAAAAACAAAAAATTCAGGTATTGGCCGACCAGCACTTGCAAACTGCTTCTGCTTCGGGCTCCTCCTCAGCAAGAAAGACGGATGTTATGGCGTCAGCTGCCTGTTTTATACCCCTGACGACCTGACGTCATGGAAGAAGCGAAAGCATCTGACGCAGAAATACTAAGACTCTGGTATTCGGGCCGACTGATTGCTACCTGCAAGCAGATAACCCAAGTATGATGACTGCAACAGTGAAACACGAAGAACATCCTATACATCTACCTGTCCAGATCCAGAATCTTGAATCTCTGCATGAAAGAAATTACCAGAAAGCAATAAATGAGGATCAAAAGCTTGACTAAAACTCCTGAGTCAGCTCCAGTAACTACTCCTCTCAGGAAATCTGAGGAGGGGTAGATGCATGTTTAGTTTTTGTTTTCTTTTTGGCAGAAAAAAATTGAGGCCAACGGTGTTAGAAATGGCAGCATTAGGTTCCACAGGGATAGGGACAACATTCTGACAAAATAGGGAAGACCTTCCCTGTTCCCTCTTCCACGGCCAAAAAGAGTGGCTCTCCCTTGCCCACTAAGGGGGACTCCAACAGCCACAGAGGACGTGGTTACCTTCCGGTGCATAGTGGCTGTAGGTGTCACACCAGAGGAATCCAGGGTAAAGGATGAGTGGGTCTGAGGTAAAACAAATGGCCAGAGCAAAGTCACCTACCTGTGGCAAATTACTAGCCTGCTGTGGTGGCAATGGCCGTTTGCTTAACTTTTTATTTTTATGGCTGGAAGAAGGATTGACCTTGGCACAGACAGTCTGTTCCACAGGCAAGCTAATAAATGGTGCCTCTTTCCCATGGAAAACAAGCAGCAAAAGCCAGTAAAAGCCTTTAAGTCACCTTTTCACACAAACACAGTAAAAAGAACTTTAAAAGTCGTTAAAAGCATTTTAAAATCATTTATCTGTGGAGAAATTGTGTTTATTTTACTTTTTCGGACTAGCAGGTGTTTTAAACTGACAGAAAAAAACAGCCACCTCATCTAAAAAGTGCAGTACAGTCTCATGACAGTCAGTTAAAACACAAACTCTTAGCTTTAAAATACTGCTCATGAAAAAAAGCATCAATAATCAACCAAAATAATTGAATAGAAAGTTTTTCCTCAAAGGGAACTTCTCTACCCAGCTAAAGAACAGCCCAAGCTGACCAGTGATCCTTGAAAGGCTCAAAGGAGCGTGCTCTTACGCAGCAGTAAAGCTCTGAAGGGCTTGGTGCCCAAACATGTCTTTTAGTCAGCTCAGCACGTGCTGTTTGACAGTTTGGGTACGTGGAAGGTGTCCAGGAACTTTGAAAGATGGACAGCAATTATATCCTTTGCAGACTATAAGCCAGACAGCTAAGGCTACTGCAGCAGTGCTCAATATCATAAGCAAACAACAATGCCCAACAGGGTGTGCATTACTTTGTAAACAACACACTCCCAAGAGTGTTCGGAGGCCTGACACCACAGGTGACAGGAAAATGCCAAGGATTCCAACAAATGAGGAAAATCAACCTCTCTGACTTGGTCCTCCCAAGATGGAGAAACTCATGGGAGAGATGGTTGAACCAGACAGAAAGACAATATAGATCTATCATTATGGTAAGTACACAGCTTTCATATAAGATACTGCCTTTTCTGTCTGGATTCAACCTGTAGGACAGAGACCCCATCTAAAACCTTAGGGAGGTCTTACAGAAGGATATTGTACAATACAGTGAAATCAAAAGAAGCTCTGGACCTCAACTGAATGTCCTATTTATAGTGGGATACAAACATGTAAGGACCCACTCAAACAGAAGCTGCACAATCCAAAGCAGCCCTGAAGAAGAAAGCTGGAGAAGTATCCATAGCTCTAGCATAATTACCTTTCAGTTTACAATGAAAGGGCTTTCCATCAGATAGCTACTTGGAGAGAGTATCTTAGACAATGACATGCTCAACTGGGTCTTTGAAAAAGGAGATAACCGTTTAGAATTTTTGAAAGGTTTAGTTTCGTCCAAGTAAATCTCAACTGTTTATGGACATCAAGACAATGCAGTAAATATTCTCCATTGTTGGAAATTTCAGAAAAGAACACTGGCAAGTGAATGGACTGATTCAAATTGTTCTCCAGATCCACCTTTGGCAGGCCAGCAGAATCCGTGAAGAGGAATACCCTATATTTATGAAGGCAGGGCTATTATGCCTTCCCTGACTGACTCTGCAGTTTGGACACCAGCTTAGAGGAAGTAGCAGACATTAAAAATAAAGACTTCCAAGTCATCCACAACAGAAGGCTGAAATGAAGGTGTAATCAGCACATGAAGCATGAACGGCAAATCTCACAGTGGGAGAGGGTCCCAGACTGGAGGACACAACAAAAATGTACCCTTGAGAAAGGCCTTCGAAATTCTGAGATCAGCCAATGCCATATTGTCCCTGCCAATATGAAAAATGAAAACAGCTGCCAAGTATACCTTAATAGTAAAATAACTGGATCCAGAGTTAGATGTCTACTAGAAAATCCAGAATCACCTCCAAAAAGGCTGAAAAGGGATCCAAAACCTTAGAGTTACCCAAACAACCAAAAACATTTCCATTTACTAGTGTACACTCTACACATCAACATAGGTTCATAGGTAGGTACTAGGCTACTGGCCCTAGGGCCTATATAAGCCTAGCCAAAAATGTACCCTGGCTTTCGCCACCCAAGAAAATTATTTTCCTGTGCCACTGTTGAGCAGAGCCACAGAAGTGATCCCCGGGGTGAATTTCCTATTTCCCATCCAATCATCAAGATTTTTCGTGAACAGTGCTAATGAGGGGCTCTGACATAGATAGGTAGTCTGTTCCAGAGTATGGGAAGTCTCTGGGACAGGAATCTATCCAGTTTATTGTGGTGACAAGGTTTAGGTCCCAAGAGCGTTGTGATTTCTTTAAGTGGAGCATGTCCAACAGCTCTGGGTTTGACATAGCTTTGTATGTTAGGCAGAGAAGCATGTCCAACAGCTCTGGGTTTGACATAGCTTTGTATGTTAGGCAGAGGAGCATGTCCAACAGCTCTGGGTTTGACATAGCTTTGTATGTTAGGCAGAGGAGCATGTCCAACAGCTCTGGGTTTGACATAGCTTTGTATGTTAGGCAGAGGAGCATGTCCAACAGCGGTGGGTTTGACATAGCTTTGTACGTTAGGCAGAGGTCGCCTCGTACTAGACATTTTTTGGTAAAACAAAATATGCACTACTCGTTCTGAAAGGTTGGGATTTCTGGCCATCAGGGCAACTGGAGAAGCCATGCTGTTAACTGGAGCATCTGAAGGTCAGATGGATCCAGACCTGCTGGGTGAGAAATCTGATCTGGAATGGAATCCAGGACCCAAGCCGCTACTTCAGAAGAGGCCAAATGAAAAGAAACCACACCTGTTGGGGGCCAAAAGGGGGCAATGAAAACTACTGTTGTTCTGCAATGGACTTCCTTCTGAAGAAACTCTATTATTATCAGGATTGGAGGGTAGGTGTACACAGGAGACCTGTGGGGGCCAAGCATAGAGAACAGCATCAGTGGGTAAATATCCCCGAGGATGGACTACTGCATAATAGCTACTGCTCTTGGTCTTGTAGGCGGATGCAAACAGATTGCAAGACAGAGTGCCTCATTGCTGACAAATCTGAGCGGCAACAATTGGACTCCGAGACCACTAATGCAGAAAGAGAATGTTCCTGCTCAAATGATCTGCCGTTATGCTGGAATTATCTGGGATGTGTGCTGCACCCAGAAACTGTTGACATAAAAAATTGTCCACTGCCAGACTCACACGACCTCCTGACAAAGAGGATACGAATGGGTACCCCCTGTTTGTTCAGATAACAAATGACAGATATGTTGTCGATCTGAACCGAATTCATACCCTTGGGAAGAACTTCCTGAAAGGCCTGCAATGAAAGGAGGACCATTCTCATCTCTAAAACACTGATGTGAAGATTGGACTCTGTAGTGGACAAGGTCCCCTGGACAGTCCTCCCTTTGAAATGCACCCCCCCACCCAAGAAGAGAGATGCCTGTTGTGACCATGCCTGGGGGGAGAAGAAATGGTCTCCCAGTGGACAATAAGGGAAACTCCACCCACCATATCATCTGATTTCAACAGGCACTTGTCAACACAATGTGGAACTCCATTGGATCCGTCAAATAGGACCAATGCACCAGTAATGTCCACTGCATAACCCTAAAGTGGTACACAGCTAGAGGAACCAAGCAGATGGCTGTTGCCATGTATCCTAAAAACTTGAGAACAAGGAAAGCCAGAGGTTTTGGCTCCCAGGGAACTGCACAGCTGGAATAAACTGTCCCTGGCTCTAACTAAGGATGCTCTCATGCAGGCAGTTAGGAGCCAATCATCCAAGTAAGGGAAGACCCGGAACCCCTGCAGACTAAGCAAGGTTGCCACAACTGCCATACACATGGCGAACAACTGACAATGACTGGCTTCAAGCCAGAAGTGCAGAAACCTCCTAAAACACCTCTCTATCTTTATGTGATGGTAGGCGTCATTGAGGTTGACGCAACACATCTAGTTGTCCTTCCTCAATAGAGGCAGAATGAACTGCACCAATGACCATCCAGAACTTGGTCTGTTTTACAAAATGATGGCCTGAGGTCTTTGTGGTCCTTGTTCTTCTTTATAACCAAAAAGAACCTTGAATAGACCCTGGATCCACATTGCCCTGGTGAAATCTGTTGGATGACACTTCTCTGATGGGGTGGCATGTCTGAAAGATGTTTGGGATTTAAATATGTAATTGTATAGCCTCTGGACATGGCTCTTGACACCCATACGTTCGAGGTGATGGTCTTCCAAATGTCTGGGTGTACAGCCAAATGACCCCAGACTGCCTCAACAGCCAGACAGTAGGGACACCTCTCGGGGTCACTGAAAGTGCTTCCCAGAGAAAACTCCACAAATGCCTTGGTTCTGCAGACTGCCCCTGCTATGAGGGCAATGGTCATTTAAAAAAAAAAAAAAAAAAAGGGGGACATTTTTCCCCTCTCCTGGTTTTGAAGGAAGGTCCACTGAGGGGTAGAAAACATTTTATTTATTTGCAGTTGGTTAACCAGGATAGTCCATTGGGCCAATGAGAACCCGTTTTCAATGGAGTCCTGGGGAGAAAAGCTCCATGACAAAACAAAGATTACAGCAGTTTACAAATTAAATTTCTGTTTATAAGACGCAACAAAGTTTCAGCAGTTACAATTAAATTTTTAGGTTACATTTAGTAGAAAACAAAACATTGTATTTGTAAATATACAGTTTCTTGAAATGGAATAGTACAACTTGAGAATTGAATAAGTTATTTAAATTGGCTTAGTAACTGATAGATGCAAATATGAAGTTAGTGTCTGGGATATATGAAATAGTTGCCTATAGGAAGTGGAGAATAGGCTATGTTGGGTGGGAGCAGGAGCAGGAGCATTCCCACTTGAATGTTAGATGCGAGTGACATACTCCAATGGCAATCAGCGTCTTCCATCCTGCTCACTCCTGGTCAAAATGTCCTTAACATTAGGCCCAAAAAGTGAACAGCCATCAAAGGGGATATTAATAAAGGATGCCTTGAAGCAGTCCACAGAAGCTACATGGACATGTTAGCAAGTCTTCAAAGTATTCGGAGACCCTGGAATTTGCTGTTTCTAAATTACTCTCAACACTTTCAACACAATGTTGTGCTGAAGTCTGGTCAAGTGAGCAAAATACAACACCCTCAATATGAACATGCCTAAGGTATAGCAGCACTTCTGCAACCGATCCAATGCCCGACATTCCCTATTCAGGGGATGAACAGAGGAACTCTATTCTGAGATGTCATTCTTAGTGGCCGCAATCATCACAAATCTATTAATGGCCATACCCTTGCTCCAGTGTTCCCAATCCTGGGGAGGAGTGAGACTCTTGTCTGGTTTCTTACGGATCAGTTTCACCATACTGAGTTCCATCCATAGCCTCCAGAACACCAGGTCAATAAGGGCATCCAAAGAGGTGAACACCAAGGACACAGACAGACCCACCTTGAAGGCTCCCAAAAATTCTACCTCCTCCAGAGATGAGGCTTTGGCATTCCAACCACCACACTGGGAAAGCTGCTCCAAAAGATCACCAAAGGAGGTGTCCTCTTGGGGGTGATTTGGAAGACCCCTCTACTTCCTCCAGGTTAGTATCCTCAATGAGGAAATACTCAAAAGAATCCAGGTGATTCCTCTTGCAGTGTCTCCTGCCTGAAACTTCCTGCCCTGAAGAATGTAGTGGGGGAAACAGAAGAGACAGGGGGGCCCTGAAGGTAGGGCAAACTGGAGACCACCCATGTCAAAGGCAGAAAGTGAAGCAGGCCACCTGGACCCTATGGACCTAGGATCCGAACATCCCAAGGACACACCAGACCTGAGCTGCTCCATCCTGCCCTAACTCTGAGACTGGAGCCAAACTGTCAACAGCAGTGGCATTGAGAGGGACAGACAATCACCAAACTGTTGAACACAACCTGGAAACCCCCCATCTCAAAGTGTCAACTCCAGGGCCCTTTCATTCCAATGTGGCCAGGCATTCAGATCTGACTCAAGGAGGAAAAAGGCAACCAGCTCTGATGACCTCAGAACAGTAAGTCCTATGGGAGGAAATCAACTTAAGAGTCAACACCTCGAGCCAAGGAACCAAAGCCAAGGGATCAGTCCTAACTATCTGTGCTTGTGAAAAGGACCACATCAGCTGCTCCAAGTCAGGAAGTCTTAAACTCCCAAACAAATGGGACTATCAAGCCGACAAAGCCACCGATAGAGGATTGCCTACTGGACGATGGCGCCGACAACTGTATCCAAACCACAGAAGCTCTGATCCTAGACAGATAAGGGGACAACTTCGGTGAGGACTCTCAATGAGTAGAAGGGAAAAAAAGTCCTGTGTGAGGAAGCCCCTTTGACAAAAATGGCCCAGAATGATAAGAGTGGGAGAGGAAGCCTTACCCACAGTTGGTGTCAAAGGCAACCAGGTCAAATGTGTTAGAGCCAATAATAGAGGAAAAACTCCTGGGGGAGCCAAAGGTCTTGGGCCGTTCAGATTCGACAGACCAAAAGAGGGGGTTGATTGTTTTCAGTCCCCTTCAAATATGTGGGGTCCCAAGAGCCCTGCTTATGACCCCAATCACCCTTATTACTTTTGCTGGGAGAGGAGTTGCCAGCATGCAACAGTCCTTTTAGGACCAACTTGGACCTTCTCTAACAGTGCGAGTGCCAAGGCTCTTGCAAGTATAGCACAGCAACGCAAAGTGACAACCCCCAGACAGTATATACACCAGTCACTGGCATCTTGAGAAGGGTGATTCTGACTGCAATCTACACACTTTTTAAAATGTTTCTCCATACTGAACACAAAACGAATCTAATGCACCAACAAACGGTGTCCAAGTCAAAAAAACATCCAAAACAGTGCAAACAGTAATCCTACTAAAAACATTCTAGACAGGAAAAGCTCGCTAATAAGAACAACACACCTAACCCTATTAACCTACACTATCTACTACAAGACAACCTACACCATAACTAGAAAAATACAAAAAACAAGGATAGAGGATAAGAATAAGCTAAACTAAAAACTCAAAAATTTACAATAAAGGACACACTCCTAAGGAGCAAACCAGCAAGCTGTTGTCCAGGAATGGCAGCAAATGATATCTGGGATAATTTTAGTTAAGCAGGGGACTGTGGGTAGAGGAGATGGGGCTGTGCACGCTGAGGTCTTTGGAATATGGCCAGCCTTGGATTCAAGCTAGATCCGATACCCCACAGGTTGAATCCAAATAGAAAACACAACATTGGATCAACTATCTCTGCAATGCTTACTTATGAGCAAGAACAAAGCTGAGAACAAAATTTGAAGAGTCTGAATCTCTGCCTGTTAGACGAAAGAAGCAAATGAGATCTGGAGAAATGAGGAACATTTTGGGAGTAAGAGGAGGAGCTCCTGCTATGGAAAATCCTATATAGTAAATTCAGTACAGCCTGCAGCCACCAGTTCTGTCTGTGGAAATGGATAGACAAGATTATTCAAGATATACCAATTTAGTGTTCCAGCATTAAAAGCAAAGAAGCGACAAACCACTCTACAGTGGATTATGTCAATCTGAAAGTCTTCCCATAGACAGCATCATCCGGGGGAGGAGATGTAGTGATGGACAGCATCATCCGGGGGAGGAGATGTAGTGATGGACAGCATCATCCGGGGGAGGAGATGTAGTGATGGACAGCATCATCCGGGGGAGGAGATGTAGTGATGGACAGCATCATCCGGGGGAGGAGATGTAGTGATGGACAGCATCATCCGGGGGAGGAGATGTAGTGATGGACAGCATCATCCGGGGGAGGAGATGTAGTGATGGACAGCATCATCCGGGGGAGGAGATGTAGTGATGGACAGCATCATCCGGGGGAGGAGATGTAGTGATGGACAGCATCATCCGGGGGAGGAGATGTAGTGATGGCCAGCATCATCTTCTCTCCCAAACAGGGCCTTCAGTAACCTCAGAATTTCTCTGGAATACTCCAAAAGGAACAAACACAGTCTTCTAGCACAAGCTATAGAAAGTAAAATTTTATGCTCACCTGATGCAAGAGACATCCAATGATCATGAGTACACCGGGCATCGGCTCACCGGTGCTAGAAAGTACAGTTTTGTACCTACCATAAATGTAGATGTCCGATAGGAATGCATCTGCAGTCCTTACAAATGGGTTGTCCTGTCGTCAGGCAGCCCTTTGGTCGGCCGGATTCCAAAGTCTGGGTCTGGCTTCGGCTGGTGTCGCACTTCACCCGACGTCATTGCTGTAGTTACTCGGGTATAAAGGCATCAGCCGACGCCATTTTCCTCAGTGTTTCTTGCCCCAGATGCCAGGTGCCCTCTAGGAAGGCTAAATTTTGATGAATGCCAATGGTTCAAAATATTAGAGAGCAAACAAAAAATAAGCATGTATGTACATATATACAAACAAATACACCATAATAGATTCCCCCAGCTAGCTATAAGAGGGCAAATACCCTAGGAGTACCACAGAGGGGAAGGAGGGTGGGTAATCCTGACTGCAGATGCATTCCTATCGGACATCTACATTTATGGTATGTACAAAACTGTACTATGTCCTTCAAGGATGCATCTGCAGTCCTTACAAATGGGTAGAATACCATAGCCAAACTGGGGAGGAGGAAAGATAGAATTATGGTGTAGTTAAGATCCCTTGCAAAACAGCAGTGGCAAAACCTGCTCGGGATCTAGAGTATAAAGGTAAATTATAATGCTTGGCAAATGTATGCACGGAGCTCCAAGTAGCAGCCTCTAAAATGTCTTTGGTAGCCACTCCTAGTAGAAAAGCTGTGGTAGTGGCTGTAGCTCTTGTAGAGTGAGGCCTGATGTTTTCTGGAGTTTTCTTTCCATGGTAGGAGTAACAAAATCTAATGCAATTTCCTATCCACTTAGATATTGTCTGTTTTGTAATTCCTTTCCTTCCATTCCTGCTGCATATGCTACCAGTAGCTGGTCAGTTTTTCTATTGCTCTTGGTCCTGTCCAGGTAGTAGCGTAATTGTCTGTGTACATCCAAGGTATGCAACAGTCTTTCTCCCTGTTCTGTGGATTGGGGAAGAATGTAGGTAGGTGGATAGCCTGATTTAAAGATACTCTGGAGACCACCTTAGGCATAAAAGTAGGATTTGTTCTCATGGACACTCTATCTTGATGGAAGATCAGAAAGGGTTGTACTGCCATTAATGCCTGTAGCTCAGAAACCCTTCTTGCTGAAGTGATTGCCAGCAGGAAAGCAGTTTTCCATGATAAGTATTGCAATTCTGCTGTTGCTGCTGGTTCGAAAGGAGGTAGTGTCAATTTTTCTAGCACAAAGTTCAAGTCCCATGCAGGTAATGGTGGCTTCCTATGAGGTTTTACATTTTTAATTCCTCTCAGAAACTGCCTGAGCAGAGGATGTGAGAAAACTGGAGGATCCAAGTCGTATTCTGCTGAAATAGCTGAGGCATGAATCTTAATGGAAGAGTAGGACAGGCCTTTGTGGAATAGCTCTGCCAAGTATTCCAGGATGTTGGCTATGTTTACCAGTGACACATCTTCCCCTTTAGCAGTACTCCAAATGAGATATCTTTTCCATTTTGCTGAACAGGTTTTCCTTGTTGAAGGTCTGCGAGCTTCTAAGATAATGTCCTTAACCCTTTGGGATAAATTTGGGTTAATTTGTCTTATGCAATGTTCCAGGCAGTCAGCTGCAGAGTTTTCAGGTTTGGATGCAGGGTGTTGTAATTGTTCTGAGTTAACAGCAAGGGAACTAGGGTAAGGGCCATATCTGTTCCCGAGACATGCTCCTCAGTAATGGGTACCAATGTTGCCTTGGCCAATCTGGAGCTATCAGAATGATCCTTGGACGGTCTTCTTTGATCTTCAATAGCACCTTGTGCATCAAAGGAAGTGGTGGGAATGCATATGCTGACAGATTTTTCCAACTGAAGGATAGGGAGTCCACCTTCCATGCCAGTGGGTGGTACGTCCTGGTGCAGAATTTCTTTAATTGGTGATTGAGTGGGGATGCAAATAAGTCTATTTCTGGGAGACCCCATTTTCTTGTAATGGTTTTGAAGATGTTCGGATGCAGCATCCATTCGTGGGCATCCGTGGTAGTCCTGCTTAATATGTCTGCTAGAGTGTTTTCTTTTCCTGGTACAAAGATTGCTTGTAACTGAATGTTGTAACTCAGGGCCACATTCCAGAGGTCCAGGGCCATCCGGCATAGAGGGTACGAATGTGTGCCTCCCTGCTTGTTGATGTACCACATAACTGTGGTGTTGTCTGTCCTTATCATCAATTGGCCTTGTCGAAGAAATGGTTTGAAAGTCTGAATTGCCAGTTTTACTGCCAGCATTTCCTTTAGGTTTATGTGTAGATGCAGCTGCTCTTGAGTCCATAAACCCTGTATGCATTTGTTCATCATGTGGGCCCCCCAACCGAGGTCTGAGGCGTCCGTTGTGATGGTTTGGCTTGGTTGAGTGCTGTGGAAGGGCAATCCTTCATTTGATTGACAGGCCTGAGCCCACCATTGGAATTCTTGCTTCAGGCATGGAATTATTGGAATTTGAGTTTCTAGGCTGTGCTTGTGCTGAGACCATAAATTCCTTGGGTACCACTGTAGTTTTCTCATATGCAGTCTGGCATGTGGGACCAAAATTATGCAGGATGCCATGAAGCCCAATGCTTGTAGGACTTTTCTTGCTGTTAGATGGTTTTGTTTGGTTAATGCCAAGAAGTAGAGAGGGAGTTGCTCCTGTTTTTCTACTGTTAGGAATGCCATTTGTTTGGATGTGTCCAGCTCCGCACCCAAAAAGGTTATCTTTTGGGATGGTATCAGCCTTGACTTTTTTATATTGACTGTGTATCCCAGGGCTTGTAGAAGGTAAATGACTCTTTTCAAGTCTTCTGCTAGCTTGTTTTTGTTGTCCGCTTGTATTAGGCAGTCGTCCAGGTAAGGGTAGATTTGGATCCCCTGAAGCCTGCAATGAGCGATTACTGGCAGGCATTTCGTGAACACTCTGGGCGCAGTAGATAAGCCAAAGGGCAATGCTGAGAATTGATAATGCTCTGATCCTGCAAGAAATCTGAGGTATCTTCTGCAATTTGGTCGTATGGGGACGTGCAGGTATGCCTCCTTGAGATCTAGAGTTACCAGCCAAGACTCCTTGCCCAGCATGGGAAGAAGCTGCTGTAGGGTCAGCATTTTGAATTTTGGAACAATGAGGAATGTGTTTAAAGCGGACAGATCGAGAATTGGTCTCCATTTGCCTTCTTTCCTTGGTACTAGGAAGAGTCTGGAGTAAAAGCCCTTTCCTTGCTCCATATGTGGTACCTTTTCCACAGCTCTCATCTTTAATAATTGATTTACTTGTTGTAGAGCTTCTGCCTTTTGATTTGGAGGTAGGTTTGGCATTCCTCTCTTTCCTGGTAGAGTATGGAAATGAAACCTGTAACCTTGGTCTATTGTCTGCAAAATCCACTTGTCTCTTGTGATGTAATGCCAGTTCTTTGTAAATAAAGCTAGCTTCCCGCCTAAGGGTGCTTCTAGTTGTTCCCTGGTAGGCTGTGCCAGAGCCAAGTCACTGTGATTGTCCTGTAGTAGTGGTGGTGGCTGTGTCTGTGCCTCGCTGGTTGTTACCCTGCCACTGGCGTCCCCTGTAGGCACCTCTGGATTGGCTTCTCCCTCTTGAACGCCTATTTCTTCCTCTCTGTGCTTTGGAGGAGTCTGGAAAGGACCAATTCTTGGAGGGCCAATTCCTGCTAAACCTTGGAGGTTGGACCTGTAAGAAATCTTTCACTGTTTGGACAGATTTTGCCTTCTCTTCCATCTTCTTCAGCACCTGTTGTGCAGGAGAGCCAAACAAATTGATCTTGTCCATGGGAGCATCTAGTAGTTTTGATTTGACATGGTCCGGTAAGGCCTGCTCTTTTAACCATGCATGCCTTCTGATAACTGTGCCAGTCATGGCTGATCTAAAGGAAGCCTCCAGTGCATCATAGCCGCATTTTAAAGAATGGTTACTAACTTGCTGAATGTTATGTACCATTTCCTGAACATATTTCTTGTCTAAAGGTTCATCAGAGGACAGTTTTTTGGTTAACTGGTCTAGCATAAATTCTTGATACTGGATCATATGAAATTGACAGTTCAAGGCCCTAGCTGACAGAGTAGCAGAAGTGTAAACTTTTTTACCCCATCTCTAAGGACCTGGATTCCCTTTCAGAGGGGAGGGGATTTTTTGGCAGAGGTAGATGCTACAGCCTTAGGCCCCTGGGAGATAGTCTCAGGATCTGCAAAAGGAGCCTTGTATAAATGGTGATGTGTGTCCGGGACCCTGTAGAACCTATCGGGCTTAGCAGGGGCCGGAGGTAATGAATCAGGAGCAGTACAAGCATCATTAAATGCATCATCTACAACAGACAGAACTGGAGGTATAGCTAAAGGCCTATGTTGTGGTAAATGCAAAAGGTTCTAAGCCTTTTCTGGAGTCTGAAAAATCTTGGCCCTGCCACTGAAATTGTTCCCTCATAGCATGCAAGGTTTCCCCAAAGGAAAATTCCTCAGGTGGAGAGGCAGAAGGGATGGACTCTTCAGCATCAGAGTCTTCATAAGGGGAAAAGGGAGACTCTGGAGGGTTTGTATTATCTGAATCATCAGAGGAATCAGCTGTGGAAACTGGGTCAGGGGCTCTGCTCTAGGCCTCTTCTCTGGAGGTGGGTGAGAGGCCCTGTCTGGGAGAGGTTGGGATCCCGGATTAAAGAAATGAGATCCTCTGCTAAACTAAGCATTTGGGAACTGGAGCTAGGCCTGTGAGAGGGGGTCTTAACAGGCACAGATTTAGTAGCTTTAGCTGTTTTAGCCCTGGCAAAGGCCTTAATGGACATGGCTGCAGGAGGCCTAGCAGCTCCACGTGCAGGGGTTGAAATATCCAAGGGAATAGTGTCAGATAATTCCTGAGAAACCACAACTGCAGGTTGGATTTCAGAAGCCGATTCCACCAGGTTGGAAGAGGCCTCGGAAGAAGGTAAGCTTTCGGCTGAAGGAAGAACCGCTTGCTCGGTTTCAGCCGAAACCGAGACACTCGCGGTTGTCTTAACCGAGGTTTCGGCCAAAACCGCGGACCGCGAGTGTTGGTCCTTTTCCTTGCATTTTTTGGATATTTGTGAAGTCGGAGGATCCGACGGCATAATATAAGCAAAATCAGAGCTGAAAAACTGCTCAGCAAATTCCGACCGACGTCTAAGCGTCCGTCGGTTAAAAGAAGCACAGGCTAGACAAGCTGCTACGTCGTGGTCTGGGCCTAAACAAGGTAAGCAGTAAGAGTGGAAATCTTTATGAGGTATTTGTTTCCCACAAGTTAAACAGTTATTCACTTTTTCTGACATCGGCTGAGGCAAGAAAGAGTCCCCAACGGGGTACTTAGCTTTTTAGAAGTCTTCGGTAGTAGTAGAAATATTCGGTAGTAGTAATCTCTGGTTCTGACCGACCGGCACTTGCGAACAGCTTCTGCTTCGGGCGCCACGCGGCAAGAAAGACTGAGGAAAATGGTGTCGGCTGATGCCTTTATACCCGAGTAACTGCAGCAATGACGTCGGGTGAAGTGCGACACCAGCCGAAGCCAGACCCAGACTTTGGAATCCGGCCGACCGAAGGGCTGCCTGACGACAGGACAACCCATTTGTAAGGACTGCAGATGCATCCTTGAAGGACATCAGGTGCATGCTACAGGGGCCTGGCAGATCTGTGCAGATCCCTAAACTAGCATCAATTGCTCATCTGTAAAAGAGAGTGCCCTTCACCAGTGATTTCAACTGCTAGAAGCTGTTTAACAATATGCATGCATCCAATATCTCTGGCTGAACATAGGACCACTGTGGATGGCGGGTCTACCTGTCTTTGCAGAAGTTTGAAGGGAATTGACCTGCTCCAGTCTAAGTCTGACTACAAGCCCTTAATGTGGGATTTGAGGGTTTACATCACATCAGCATGTCAACTGTCATAATGCTCACGTGTGGAAGTGTGGTGTTAATGTTCTGGGACTATTTAAGCAGCGGAAGCCTGGGATGCATCTATGTGGTCAGAATCACTCAGCACTGGACATAAGCTGGACTCGTCTCAAGCTAAGGGACATCAGACAATTTCTTTTTTCAGTACATTCAGCAAGTGGAAGCTTTAGCTGACCCTTGTCCTCCGGCTCTGTTGATTACACCATTTGCTTCAGGTCTGACCTGGGAACATGCAAGGGACCTAAATGCCAACTCCTCCCCATGGCCACCCCTTAACTGGGCCATACTTTTGGCTATAAAAAAGGCCTTGAGCTCTCACGGCATTGTCTGCAAGTGGCAGAGTTTAAGCAGTGGCACTTACAGTGCACCTTCACATTGGGGACTGGGCAGTACACGCACTGACAGTAGATGCAGTGGCACTTACAGTGCACCTTCACATTGGTCTCTAGGACTAGGTAGTACAAGCACTGATGGTAGATACAGTGGCACAGCGCACCTTCACATTGGGCACTAGGACTGAGAAGTACAGACAATGACGGTAGATGCAGTGGCACTTACAGCACAGCTACACACTGGGCACTAGGACTGGGCAGTACAGGCAGTGACGGTAGATGCAGTGGCACTTACAGTACACCTACACCTGGAGCACTAGGACTGGGCAGTACAGGCACTGATGGTAGATGGATCTGACTACTGTAGCACTTAACATGTTTCTTTAGCACTAAACCCAGTAGCTTTCCATTCAGCAGTCATTAGGATTGAAAGACAAACTGTGTGGCAGAAAAAAAATGGGGCAGCACAGGAGCAGACATGCACTGACAGAATAAGTACACCCCACAGTGTGAAGGTTCCAAAAACGTGTGTCTATAGGGATGTCAAAAGAAAAACATCCCAGTGGTGGTACACAAAGGCCCTCCCCAATAATATGACTAGTTGCTCCAGGCAGTACAGCAAAGGCAACATTTCAAGTAAATGTATGCATAAGCTGGCTAACACTGCAGGCTACGACTACATACAGCAACAAAGCACACAAGAGTGAAGAAAACAGACGTATGCGAGTTGCGACAGATGCATTGATAGGCCCACAATTCAAAATGTGGTAAAGTGGTATAAGAACTAATGACAAATCTAACTATACACATACTGAGAAACCTTATTACCTGAGCAAGTCCTGTAAGGTGAGATTAATCTTTCTCCCCAGGTTTCACTTGTGTGTCCTGGTTCTGAATCTACAGAGCAAACAGACAAAACAGAAGGAAAGCAAACATTTTTGGAAGGGGGAATGGATTTGGAGAATGATTTAATGAACGTACAAAAAGTTTATGAAAATAACTGAGAAAAAGAAAACACAACTTTTCACATGCCAACTGCTCATAAAAATAAGGAAGCTGCCTTGAATTTCTGACAAACCTTTACTGCACATTTCATTTACAGTGCAGTAAACTTTAATATGGACTTCTACCAGTCATTTTCCAAAATCCTATCTTCAAATCAATGTTTTGTTTCTCCAGTGGGCAATAAACAGTATCAGCAAAAGTGATATGTATAACTTTTATAATTAGGGCTGTCTTTAGCAATTGCTTGGCCCAGTATGGACCATTTTGGTGTCCTCCCACCCCAGAGTCAAATCCTTACTTTCCATCCCACATCCAAATCCCTTAAACCTGCTGACCACCTGGACTTAAGATTATTTCCTACTAGATATCAGGAATGAGCATTATTCACTGTGTATTAACAGAAAAACAATATGTATAAGCTTTTATTTTGTTAAAAAAATATGTTAAAATAGAAGCAAATCAGCTATATGGCTTGGTAAGCACTATGGACAGACAGACACACACAGACACCACCTTTGGGAGATGCTGCAGACAGCACTGAGCAGGCCATAACATCTGAAGCAATCTCATTTGAAATGTGAAACCTGGTAAAATCTTCTGAAAATTCCAGTCCCCAACTCTCACCTCTTATGCTTAATGTCACTAGATGCCATGAAATGTGGGGCAAACGAGTCAGAGGGGGAGGGGCCAAAAAGAGCATGAATATTTTCTAAATTCCATTCTAATGTTATATTAATCTCGTCTTCCTTCATGAGCGTCTAGCCACCTCCTGAGCTTGATCTGAATTAATGGAGTCCACTGCTTAGCTAATTCTCATACATTGTTAAAGTATTACTCCTTTCCCATGGAACAGAAGCAACAAATGCCAGTAAAAACTACCATTCTGCAAAAGTTACTTTCTGATAGAAAATCACAGCACAAAGCACTTCAAAACACTGTCTGCCCCCAAGAGTAAAGTAAACACAACTTCTCCACAGAAAGCATGTTTTCAGTTACTTTACACCACTTTTAAACTGACAGGAAAAATGAGCTCTCTTTAAAAGTTAGTCTTGTGCCAGTCCATTAAAACACAACACTCCCAACTCTAAAATAACTCTCCTGAAGAAGAAAGTGATAAAACAGCTACAAAATATGAAAATGGAATTTTTTCCCCAAAGGGACGTGCCTTTCCAGTGAAGGAAAAGCGCAAGCAGACAGTTGAGCTTCAAAAGCTTCAGAGTAGCGTACCCCTCAGCAGCAGTAAAGCAACGAAGGGCTTCACGCCCAAACTAGCCTTTTAGTCGGGTCACTTGCAAGTGCCTGTCAGTTTGGACGTGCAAAAGGTGGAAGGTGCCGTGAAGCTGTGGAAGCTGTCCAGCAGTTGTACTTTTGCAGGATATAAACCATACAGCTAAAGCTACTGCAGCAGTGATCAATATGAACACCTACGCAATCAGTCTACATGGCTTCTCCCAAGTCACGACCTACGCTACCAGATAAACCAAAAACACATCACAACATTCCATCATAGACTGGATCCTGACAAACTCCCCAAATACTACCTGCTCTACAGACTCATTACCTAACACCCTAAGTAACAATGTACCCACCTTTGTCATCAAAAAATAAACAAACTAGCAAACAGCAGCAATACAACCAGGCTAGAAACCTTACTACTTTCAACACTGATACCTTCATAGCAAACCTCAAAACGATAAACTAGAATCAGTTACATATTACACCATTAGATGAAGCTGTCTCTATGTTTAACAAATTTTTTCTTGATCTGCTTAACTCCCTTGCCCTTATTAGAACTAAACGCATCAAAAACAGATCTGCCCCATGGTTGTCTAAGCAAACCAAATTGCTCAAGAAACTCGGAGATAAAACCTGGTAGTCAAATACAATTTAAGACAAAAAATATACTACATAAAACTTTCATAAAATGCAATATTCTTCTGGTATGCAATCCACAATCACCTGCATTCAGGGCAATTCACTCGTCCTCCACCAACTCGCCATCAGACAGCAAGGCATTCCATTTAAACTCTGTCTTCAAACTGTTACCTCACTTATAAATAGCAATCCTAATTCCATACCTCCTCCCTCCTCACCTATCGAATTTCCCAAAACCACCTCCTTCTACTATCTCCACAACCACTATCAAATTCTTCCTTCAACTAAAAGCTACCACCCTTGTACACAGACTGTATCCATCCTAATAACTTTGGCAGAAATCCCACATCCTTCCCCTTCACAAAGGAGGTGCATTCTACAGACCTCTAACTTTCATCCAATAGCTTTTCTCCTGGCTAAAGTACTACGTAAAGAAGTACAATCCCAACTCCTTAAATAAATCTCTAAAAATAACCTTCCTCAAACATAGCATTATTTTCAGCCAAATCACAGCACCAAAACAGCCCATATACACCAAAATAGAAACCTGGGTAATCCCACCTCAGCCATCTTAATAGCCCTTTCAAAAGCATTTAACACAGTTTCCCGTGAAAACCCTTTTCAAAAACTACCCACCCTAGAACTGGATTCTCAACCATTTGGTTCTCAGGTTCTCTCTCTCCAACATATCTCAGGCTGTAAAATGGCAGAAAAAACTTTCCACCTTTCTCTCCAACTCTGCTGGAGTTCAAGGATCTATCACTGATCACTTAATATTTTCACAAATGACCACCATCCAGCCAGCAAACATGTTACCATTGTACAATATGCAGACGATTCAACACTCATCTGGCTTAGCAGAAAACCTACAGGAGCTCTAAATTCAAACCCAAAAACCTCTCAAGTCTATCATGGATAGATATCACACAGCTCTTCCTTATCCCCACCCCAACTAAGTAATGCTATTCACTTCTAGATCACTCTTTATCCTAACCTGAGCCAACAACACCATAATCAAACTGGTGAGATTCAAACCAAACTCTTAGGGGTCAGAGCAAATGAAAAAGTACAGTTTTGTACCTACCATAAATGTAGATGTTCGAAGATCCACATTGCTGCAGTCCTTACATATGGGTAGTCCGCTGTCCTCGGTCGGCCCGAATACCAAAGTATTAGGCTGACGTCGGTCAAGGCGCTTAAAACTGACATCAGGACGTCAGGGTACAAAAGCGCATGACCGACGTCATTTCCTCAGTCTTTTCTTGCCCCAGATGTCAGAAGGCCCTAACAAGAAAGGCCAAAGCCAAAAACCAGCAAAACCTAAACAACCACCCCATATTTACACTATGTACAACACAAACCACACCACCACCTTCAACAACAGAGGGGAAGGCGGGAGGGTATTGACTGCAGCAATGTGGATCTTCGAACATCTACATTTATGGTAGGTACAAAACTGTACTATGTTCTTCATCTCACATTGCTGCAGTCCTTACATATGGGTAGAATCCCAAAGCAGAGGTAAGGGAGGATGGCAAAACTATAAAGAATTAGGAGCTGCCAACATGCCTTGCAAAATTGCAGTTGCAAATCCAGCCCTAGATTTAGAGTAAAGTGGAAGGTGGTAATGCTTAGAGAAAGTATGCACTGAACTCCAAGTAGCTGCTTCCAAAATATCTTTAGTAGCCACCCCCCTTAAAAAGGCTGTAGAAGTGGCAGTAGCCCTAGTGGAATGAGGCCTAATCCCAGCTGGAATCTCCTTACCATGATGGGAATAACAGAAGGCAATACAAAACCCAATCCACTTAGAAATAGTTTGTTTTGACACAGGTTTGCCCTGAGAACCCAAAGCAAAAGAAACAAACAACTGCTGAGACTGCCTGAACCCTTTAGTTCTGTTCAAATAATAACGCAACTGTCTGTGTATATCCAAAGTGTGCAAAATCCTTTCCCCTTTATTTTGGGGGTTTGCATAAAAAGTAGGCAAATGAATAGTTTGGTTTAAAGCCACACTAGAAACCACTTTAGGCATAAAAGAAGGGTTAGTACGCAAAGACACCCTGTCCTTGTGGAAAATTAAGAAAGGCTCAACTGCCATAAGGGCCTGTAATTCAGAAACCCTTCTCGCAGAGGTAATGGCCAACAAAAAAGCAGTCTTCCAAGATAAATATTTCAACTCTGCCGATGCTGCAGGCTCAAAAGGTTGTAGAGTGAGTTTCTCCAACACAAAATTGAGATCCCAAGCAGGAGTAGGAGCTCTACGTGGGGGTCTTATATTTTTTGCCCCTCTAAGGAATTGCTTAAACAAAGGCTGAGAAAATAATGGTGGGTCACAGTCATAGTGAGCAGAAATTAAAGCAGCATGAACCTTTATAGAGGAGAAGGACAAACCCTTGTCCAATAACTCAGTAAGGTATTGAAGCGCAACACTTAAATTAGGTTTAGAAACATCAAAATCCTTTGCAGTACTCCAAAACAAAAATCTCCTCCATTTATCTGCGTAAACTTTCCTTGTACTAGGCCTTCTGGCCTCCAAAATAACATTCAAAACTTGTTGTGGAAGCTGAGACCCTCCAGGGTTTAAAACAGAATATGCCAGGCTGTCAGATGTAGAGAATGAAGTTTGACATTGAGTAAATGACTGTTCTCCTGAGACAGCAGGTGAGGAATCGAAGGCAAAGGCCATGGAGGCTCCTGTACCAGACTTCTCAGTAATGGGTACCAGTGCTGTCGAGGCCAATCTGGAGCTATTAAAATCATATTTGGCTTGTCCTGTCTGACCTTCAGCAGTACCTTTGGGAGGAGAGGCAGAGGTGGAAAGGCATACACGTGAAGATTGCTCCAATTGAATGAGAGAGCATCCACTTTCCAAGCCGAGGGATGAAACCTTTTGTGCAAAACTTTGGCAGCTGGTAATTCAGTGGAGAAGCGAACAGATCTATGTCTGGAGTTCCCCATAACACTGTCAATCTCTGAAATACATGAGGATCCAATTTCCACTCGTGGGGATCCATAATTTGTCTGCTCAACACATCTGCTAAGGAGTTCTGTGCTCCTGGCAGAAACCTTGCCTGAAGATTTAGCTGTAAACTGAGAGCAGTCTCCCACAAAATCATTGCTTGTCTGCATAGAGGATAAGAATGCGTTCCCCCTTGCTTGTTGATGTACCACATGACAGTTGTGTTGTCTGTTTGAATCAACACCTGCCCTGGAAGAAGTAAATCCTTGAAAGCTATCAATGCAAATTGGACTGCTAACATCTCCTTCATGTTGATATGTAGATGTTGAAGTCTGGCAGGCCACGTGTCTTGTATCCACTTTCCATTCAGATGAGCTCCCCAAGCTTTGTCTGAGGCATCTGTCGTTAAAATCTGACCCGCCTCTGGCCGGGTCACAGACAGTCCCTTGTTTAGGTGACATTCCTGAGCCCACCACAAAAATTCCTTTTGAATGCAAGGTATTATTTGAATGACAGTGTCCAAATCTTGGCAGTGCTGTGTCCATACATTCTTGAGATACCATTGTAGCTTCCTCATATGCAGTTTGGCATTGGGAAGTACCAGAATACAAGATGCCATGAACCCCAAGGCTTGAAGGACTGTCCTTGCAGTCAGCCTGGACTGATGAGACAACTGATGGAAGTAAAGAGAAAGATTCGTTTGTTTGTCCGGGGTCAAAAAGGCCATCTGGGATGCTGTATTCAGTCTCACACCCAGAAAGCACATGTCCTGAGAGGGTACTAGACTGGACTTTATTTCGTTCACAGAATACCCCAGGCATCTTAACACTGCCATCACATACTGTAAATGATGAAGAAGTTCGTCCTTTCCTTGGGCCAGTATCAGGCAATCGTCCAAATAAGGATAAATTTGTATTCCTCTTAGCCTGAAAAAAGCTACTACTGGAGCCAGAACCTTCGTGAACACTCTGGGCGCAGTAGATAAGCCAAAGGGCAATGCAGAGAACTGATAATGTGAAGTCCCAGCCCGAAAACGCAGATACTTCCTGCAACTGGGCCTGATAGGAACATGAAGGTAAGCCTCCTTGAGATCCAGGGTCACCATCCAGTGATCTTTGCCCAGCAGAGGTAAAAGCTGTTGTAACGTTAACATTTTGAACTTGGGAATGTCCAGATATGTGTTGAGGATGGATAAATCCAAAATTGGTCTCCACGTGTTTCCTTTCTTTGGTACTAGAAACAGGCAAGAATAAAATCCTAGGCCCACTTCTGGCAGAGGAACCGGTTGTATGGCCCCTATTTGAAGTAGTAGAGAAATTTGATTGTGGGCCTCTAGTCTTTGCTGAGGAGGAACGTCCGGCATGCCTTTGAAAGGAGGCAAGGTATGGAAATAAAACTTGTAACCCTGGTGTATGATATCCAATACCCATTTGTCCTGGGTAACCAACATCCAATTTTCCTTGAAGAGTGCTAACCTTCCTCCCAAAGGTGCTGCCAGGCAAGAAGGATCTGGCAGCTGCAAAAGTAGGTCATTGGGCCTGTTTACGAAAGGACTGGCCCCTGCCCTCACCCAAAGATTGTGCAGGGGAACTCCCTGTTCTAGGCCTGAAAGAACTCTGAGCTCTGCCCCTACCACGCCTAGATCTACCCCTAGACTGAGAATCATAAGAAGGATACGTCCACCCCTTAGCAGGCCAATTCCTACTAAACTTCGGAGGCTGAACTTGCAAAAAATCTTTAACAGTCTGCATAGACTTAGCCTTGTCTTCCATTTTCTTCAAGACTGACTCCACAGGTGAACCAAACAACACATCAGACTGCAAAGGAGCATCCAAAATCCTTGTCTTAACATGGTCAGATAAATTCTGATCCTTCAACCAGGCATGCCTGCGAAGAACTGAGCCAGTGGCAGCCACCCTAGACGAGGCCTGCACAGCATCAAAACCACACTGTAAAGAATGCTTACCCACCTGTTCAGAGACATGCACCAAATCTTGCAATTCTTTAGACTCAATGCCTTCCGCCAGAGCATCCACCTTAGACTTCAACTGGGAAAGAAGAAAGTTTTGATATTTCAACATATGAAACTGGCAATTCAAAGCCCTCATAGCTAAGGTAGAAGATGTATAGACCTTTTTTCCCCATCTATCCAAAGCTCCGGCTTCTTTATCTAAAGGAACCGGATTTTTTACAATAGAGGCCTTGACACCCTTAGGTCCTTGACTAATAGTTTCTGGGTCCGCCCTAGGACTCTTATAAAGGTATTTGTGAGCCTCAGGCACCCTGTAATACCTATCTGGCTTAACAGGAGCAGGCGGCAGAGAATCAGGATTAAGTGAAGCCTCTGCAAACACATCTTCCACAACATCCAGAACAGGGGTATAGCCAAAGGCCTATGCTGGGGTAACAGCAAAAACTCCCTAAGCCTTTTCCTAGAATCAGAGAAGTCCTGACCTTCCCACTTAAAATGTTCCCTCATAGCATGAAGAGTCTCTGAAAAAGAAAAATCCTCTGGAGGAGAAGCAGAAGGAGTGGAATCATCTGCATCAGAATCAGAATAAGGAGAGTACTCCTGCAAGTCTTCAGCCAAGACTCTGAAACATCCGAAGCCTGTTCAAAACTTCCCAACTCTGGCTCCACCCTAGGCCTCTTATCAGGAGGGGGCAGAGAACCTCTAATCAGAGTAATCAAATCTTCTGCCATTTTAAGCATGTGCTTCTTAGGCACAGACCCTGCTGAACTAGGAGAGACCCCAACAGGAGCTAAAACTGGCCTGCCTCTGGGAGAAGCCTTGGAAACCGAAGGAGAAGGCCTAACCACCCTAGGAAGGGAGGGGAGTACAGTAACTTGAGAAGCCCCTTCGGCCTGACCTGCCTCCTGAGAGACTACTTCCTGCAAAATCAAAGTCTCCCCCTGAGACTCCAGAGAAGTCTCCGTCGGAACCACCGGTTCCACTGAAGCTCTAAAGAACCGCATCCGAACGGACGACTCATCTTGCCTGGGTTTAACTGCTTTGTCTTTGCGCTTCTTTGCAGAAGCGGGCGCCGGAGAATCCGACGGCATATTATAATTGCACCGTTTCCCAAAGATCAGCCTAGCACAATCTAACCTTCGCTTAATAGTGCGTTTATTGAACCTAGCACAAAAGCGACACCCAACAACGTCGTGCTCAGGCCCCAAACAAGGAATACACAAAGAATGATAATCCCTATGCGGTATCTGTTTCCCACATGAAATACAGTTATTCACTTTTTCTGACATCCGGTAAAATACTGAGGCAAGAAAAAACCAAAATAATCCCCAACGGGGTACTTAGCCAACTTGGATTCGGTCTGAAACTCCGAATTCGAAAAATTTCAGAACGCCGAACGGCACTTGCAACGCTGCTTCTGCATCGGACCATGCGGCAAAAAAGACTGAGGAAATGACGTCGGTCATGCGCTTTTGTACCCTGACGTCCTGATGTCAGTTTTAAGCGCCTTGACCGACGTCAGCCTAATACTTTGGTATTCGGGCCGACCGAGGACAGCGGACTACCCATATGTAAGGACTGCAGCAATGTGAGATGAAGAACATCCTAAAATTATGCCTGCATATAAAGGAAAAAGTAAAAAACAATAAAAAAATTAGGATCCCTCTATAGAATCTTTCCATGCTTAAGCAAACATCTTGAAAATACACTGCATCGGCCTACCAGTGTCTCACACTTTAGGCTGCCTCCCATACGTTTCAGCCTATAAAAGTCTCCCTATCAAACCTTTTGGAAAGAATGCTAGGAATGCAAATCACAAAATCTGCAACTGTGTCCTACAACTCCCACTATTGTCCAGCCCTAAAACAACTTTCCTGGCTATACCTTAATTCTAAGACATGTACATACCTCTCAAGTGTACCTCATTACGAGGAACGTACCTCATTTGGGGTCTTAAAAACTTCATGCTCCTCGAAGCTCCTCAAAGTTCCACATTTAAAGAGTTTGTCACACATTCAGTGTTAGGAATTGTTTTAAGTGAAATCCATGGTAAATAGAAATTAATCATATTAATTCATTAAAGGATCTTCTTTATAAGTAAAACCAGCATATTTTAACCATCATATGACCTTCCTATTTGAAGCTGTTAGTAAGCCATTAGTACATGTTCCACATTTTGCCCATTTGTTCCACATTATGAAGGCGAGTGTTCCTCATTTTGGAGTAGGAAGGTTGAGAGCTATAGACATGTAATACAACTATACTCCACAGGCAAATCTCTCCACTCCACAAATAAACTTCTCCTTGGAACCCCTTTAAATAACCTCACTGATGGCTTCTTCTATTCCCCATTTTTGTTAGATTACGGAATAATCTGCCCACACACTTAAAACTCAACCCAAACAAGCAGTCTGAATTCCACCTAAAACATGGAGTGCTGGCTTTACCCTTGTTCCATCCCAGACCTGTTTTTTCTCATCCCTCACTTTCCGTCTCTATGAATTTTTTTCTGCATCTCCATGTTTTCCTGTTTAATCAGACTCCTTTTGTAGATTACCTTTCATGAGCAACTATCTTCCTCTCTCCACCAGGACCTACCACCCTCTACTGTAATGCAGGCTACTATCCCCCTCACTTTTTCTTCCTAATACAATCCATCTATCTACACACCCTCGCTTCCTGTCCTATAATCCACTACTCCTTACTTTCCTTGCAGCTCATTAATGTTTTTCCCTCTTTTATTGACTAATACAGCGTTTCTCACTCTTACCTTTCTCTCTTCTCTCTCTCTTGTATAAAATGAATTTCCTTTTCTTGGCACTTCAGTGATTCATTGTTACTACCTCATCCAGAATTGCTGACCATGTAAGCATTTAATAAACATATCACTGCTGTTTCTTTATTCTAGTCCAGGAGTGTCCAACCCGCGGCCCGCGGGCCGCATGCGGCCCCCAGAGCTCTTCCATGCGGCCCGCGACACTTAAATTGAAATTTAACTTTTTTCTGTGTGTTTTCACATCCGCGTCCTTCAGCTATTCTGCGCATGCGCAAAATTACTTTTTTCACGTTTTTTTTTTTCTTGCCAGCGTCTTTTAGCTGGTATGCGCATGCGCCAAAACACCGTTCGGTCGTTTTTTCGCTTATGTGAAGGAAGGAGTGAGATCGCGGCGAAGAAAGTGGATTTATTATTTATTTTGCACACTGACAACAACTACATCTATATTCTACAACAGTAAAAGGTAAGCTAAGCTTTATAATTACAGTTGACTGAAGGATGAGTTTTTACAGTACTGCTGGCCCTGATTTTGGAATTACAATCTATTGGTGTACTTGCCAGCGATTTGTGTAATTTCAATGACTGTTTCTGTGGTATAGAACTCTGTCCTTTGAGTCTGAGTGAGTGATGCTATTTTGGATTAATTCAGATATCTGCTTGGTATGGTTTCTTAATTTTATGATATAAAGAAGCATTTAAAGTTGTACTACTTGGTTTCATATGCTAGTTTCACTTCATATTTAGCATGACCTTCCTGATGGTAGGTTTTAGTTCTTTGCTGGTCTCTTTGATAAAAGTCTTTAATGTGGGTAGATTTAAAGTTAGTTTTATAGGAATTTAGAAGAATTTTTATTTCTTTTTGTAACGAAGTTTACTTGTATTGGTGGAGCATTAGAGCGTATATTTTTTTTTTTTAGTTAATTTTCCAATACTGTTGGCTCTTGTGTTGGGATTGCCATATCTAAGCACCTTTCCAGGTGGAAGTAGAACTCCATTACATAGGTAGCAGCTGATGCTGCATGTGGGCTAGTGATAATATAGGTAGGTAACTTTTGAGAGGTCATCATAGACTTTGAGAAGATTTTCTTTTTCGAAGCCCTTAAATTCACATTTGATAATGGGGTGGGGGGTTCAGACTTTAAAGGAGGTCACAAGTTTATGGTTTGATTTTAATCAGGTAGGAGTGGTTCATAAGGGGCTGAATTTGTAAGGACAAGGTCCCGAATGTTTTGCTCCCTAACGAGCTGGTTAACTAAATGTACTAGGCTAGGGAATTATCATTTAAGTCAATGAGTTTTTGGGCATGCCAAACTTTTGAGGTATATGTGCACCATTTTATCAATGGATTATTGAACACTTCTCCCATCAGAAGAGTACTTTTCATTATGGGCATTTCAGGAAACACATTTGGTAATTTCTTATGGTCATCTGAAGAGACAGACAGCATCCTATACCAGGCAAGAAGTTAATACTCTTTTTTGTTTAGGACGGTGAAGTTGGAGTTCAGTGAGTTCAGTTTGAAGGTCTCTTGGGAGTGTACCTAAAGGTGATCTAGTTACTGGCAAGTATGAAAATGTCCCCACAGTTTCTCTTTGGTCTGAATGCATGGTATGTGATAACCCCATGTAAAAAGAGAGTACTGTCTTTACAATGAAACCAAGTCTCGGTTACGACACAGTTATGGGTGCGTTCAAGTTGCAGGAGAGTTTCAGGATCAGACAATTTATTTATATCTCTGGCATTGAGGAGAGTAACTTTAATATAGTTAGACTTTGAATTTGCTGTCACTTTGTCTACTGTATTGGGATGTGTAGTAATGGACTCTTTCTTAAAAAAAAAAAAACTGAGGGTGTAGCAAAGGCTTTATCCAGTAAGAGAAAGCCATGGAACAAGAGCTGCAGGCTGTCCTTTGCAAAGCTAGTTAGTCTGCCTGCTACCTCATCCCATGCTGACACATACTGGACCCCCTGCTCCAGGCATGACATCCAACTACTTAGCCAGTTGTTGAAGCTAGTAATCCTTTCACTGTATTTAGGCCTCTCCAGGTAAAAGCAGAATTTCACTTTGAATTACAAGTAAGCTTTTGCATGGTCTCAAACAGCATTAATATTTAGAAGAGTATGAGGTCAGACTTCAAATTTAGCAAGTATTTTTATTGCTCACAGGTAGTATCAGTAAATGATAAAAGAAAGTGATTGTCATTAAGCATGAAGCATTTGTTACATGGCATCAGAGGCTGCATACATTTAAGTCAGTCTAACCTGGAATCTGATATTGCAATCATGTAATAGTGGGAGGTAATAAAGTGATTTGAACTAGTCTCTCAAGGTGCACAGTAATAACTCAAACAGACATACTTGAGATAGTCATGATGCAGATAGGCAGGTGGGAATGGAGCAAGTGTAAACCCGTACTCAGTGCTGCACTTTAAGTCATCCTGAAGCTTAGTGGTGATTTTGAGGTTGTTCACATATGATAAAATGATGCCTAAGCCATCTGCATCTGCATATTAGATAAGATGACTTTTCTGTAGTATTTTTGCATGTTAGTTAGACGTTGCCTGCTCGATTCTCAGTTAGAGCGTCTTCCGTGTGGTGACATGTGTGAATGGGCATTCCTTCGTTGAAAACTTATTTCTAGTCACTTTTCTTAGAATGCAGCTGCTGTGGTTGTAGTGTTTTTAGAGATAGACTGAGGAATAATGACAATGATTAAAATGTCTACTATAATTAGGTTATGGGCAATACCTAGTTGTGAGTAGGTAGCTGGTAGGTAGGAGATTGTGAGGCTCGAGCCAGTACACAGTTAAGGCTTTGCAGTGTTGACTTTCTGTATGTAAACTGCTGCGAAATCTAGCAATTATAGTGTGTAGCAGCTGTCCAGTTTCATGTTGGGGGTTGCTATGTAGGTTAGTCATGATGGGGGAGGCATACAAGAGAAATGGTAGTAAACAGGTTGATGCAAGTTTTTTTTCTAATGCTGTCAGGTAATGTTTACTTCTAAAAAAACCTGTATATGTATTTTTCAAAGCGCATGAAAAAGTTAATGCATGAGCGGAATAAAATGTTGCATCTACAGAAGACTTTTAATAAACCAGTCCTGGATGTTTTGCAGTGCTTGATTTGCTGCATTAGTTTTGTTCACTTTTAAATGAAAATTATTTTGGTTCACGTTTGTACTTAAGTTGGTTGTTTGGCAGCTAGCGCTAGGCTAGATTTTCATCATTTTGCAACTCGTACCAAGCTGGAAACGCAGGCCATTGTAAATGCACAGCACATCTGATTATTTTATTGAATTGCCCTATGAGCTTTGTGTGAAGGAAGTAGTTGTTATGCTCTGCTTTGTGAACTTTGAGGGAGCAGAAAGTTTTTTGCTTGATAGATTATTCCTTTTCTTAACAGCTACATCTCTGGCTTAATGTCATTCAGTCATTTTTATTTGATGGCCTCTACTAACATATTCAACAAACCAGTTTTGTGAACTGTAATATATTGAACTTAGGGTTGCCACCTTTTCAAATGGCCAAAGTGGGACATTTTTGGTACAAACATCAGATTTTACAGGCCGACACATACCCGTGAGCAGTACAAAGGATAAAACTTAACTTTTTTGCCTAAAATAAAAGCTTATTCTTGTAGCATTTTAGTTGCTTATTCTATTTCTTATAACATTAGGTATTTTTAGATACAGAATAACTGTTTTATGCAACTATTACATAAAATATAGGAAAGAATTTTGTCCTAAAATCTCAGGACATTTGCCATTTTTTAAAATTTTTTGTCAGGACACAACTGCCCAAAGAGGGACTGTCACTCGCAAAGTGGGACAGGTGGTAACCCTAACTGTTTTTTTAATAATTAGTTAGTGAATTAGGGCAAATATTATGCATTTATTAATTTATTTATTGTTCAAATTCACCTACAATACATTCAGCCGACTTTGTATTAGGCCGCATATACCTTGGGTCTTAGAGTTTTTCCGATTATGTGAGAGATTTTTTTTTTTTTTTTTGCTCTTCAGATTATGTGAGAGACCTTTTTTTTTTTTTGGTCCTCACTTGCCGTTTGCCCCCAGACCACTTCTGTTGACTCAATGCGGCCCTTGCAACTGAAAAGGTTGGACACCCCTGTTCTATTCACTAAACAGTTGAAATCATGCCTATATAACTGTTTTCAAAATTTTGAATTTTATTGTTTATTTAATTTGCAAACTGTAACCTAAAATACGGTTATATTTGCAGGTAGAGCTTTCTTCCCCAGGCTTCTGCTGAAAAGGCGCAATATTTCTGACCTAGTTGGACTACCCCAGTAAACAAATAACAATAAATAAATAAATAAATAAATAAATAAATAAATAATAAAAGTTCCGAGCAATACTGAGAGTAACTTCACAACTTCCTGACATAAGGATTTGTAATTGTCCCTGGCTTCCAATGCCAGTCCAAGTTCATGGGAAGCCTTAGTTTCCTGATGGCATTTTTCATTACTTTCGATCACCTTTTGATGATAACCTTGACTTCTGGGTCTTCAGATTTGCAATACATTAAACAAGCTTTTATCTCTTATTGTATTGTTTATTTATACACTTGGCACACCAGGCCAATTTTCTCTTTCGTCTCCCTTCTTGTTTAATTTTGGTAGGGACAGACCAGTTTATATATTTTTCTACATGAGCATAGCATTTATTTGCATAATAGCCATGTCTACATCAAGCAGAGTACAGTAATATTTGAAGTTAGAGAATTCATTAAAAAACTGTTGGAAGTTTGTATGTTTAAAGTCTTTCAATACAGACATATTTGCCTCAACTGGTTTAGGGATTTTTTAAAGAGGGGGTTACCACCTTGTGGTCAGACATGACTGGGAAAGGGAATACCTGTGCGGCAGCACATACATCAGCCACACTTAAAGGACCAGCTCAACAACATTTTGACCTCCAGCGAGTTCTCCAACTATATGATCCAGGGAATTCTCCTTTATGACAAGGAATTTTGGGGCAGAGCCTACAGTTGACAAAAAGGTCTCCCAGTTTATCAGCAGGTAGTTAAAAGTCTCCCTACTTGACATTCATCACATTCATCCAATGTTTTTAAGAAATAGACAGGGTTTTCAGGGGTCAAAGGGATACTGTAACATGCTACAATCTGTTAGCTGACTGTTTGGGAAATGCCCTCTTGGAGGATCTTGGTGTCCTCTGAGAAATGTATGATGGCACCAAATTTACATTCATCTGCAAACTTGGTCAGTCATAAACCTTTAACATTTGCTTTGACTTCCAAGAGGTAAATGCTGAAGAGGAATGGCTCAAACACTGAACTCTGGGGAACATGGCTTGAGTCAGGTCTTTTGGAGGAGAAAGAACCGACCACCAAAATGTCCTAGGTTCTTTTTTTAGTTGCACAAGAATTTACATTTAGCTGGACATGTTTATTCGGGTGTGGGACGGTGCTGAACACTTTTGCCCAAGTCTAGATATGTTGTGGAAATTTTAAGCGGATGAAAATGTAAATGCACTACGTGATCTGGAAACAGGACGGGGAGGAGTGAAGTGACACAGCAACAAAGTGGCTGTATGCAAATGATGCGTCATTACAGGGAGATTCTGAGCAAGAACGTAAGTAAAGGACACTGGAATGGAATGCAAAACTGAAGGCATACAGGATAAAACTAAATACAGATAATACATTTGTAATAGCAGCAAATGGGGGAAATCAAAAGAAGCTGAGAATTGAGATAGAAGGGAAAACAGCAGAACAGTTTAACAACCAAGTATATGGGAGGAATGATTGAGGAGAAGGAAAGTCTGAATGAGGAGGTCAAAGCTAGAATCAGAGGGGCTGCAGCCAACTGGTACAGAGTGAATGGGTAGTGTATGACAGAAGCCTGACAAGCTGAAAAGGTGGTATAGAAACCTGGACAATAAAGGCAGAGCAGTGGTGATGACGATGAGGTGCCTGAGATGGGTGGTGCAATGAAGATGAGGTGCCAGAGATGGGTGGTGCGATGAAGATGGAGTGCCGGAGATGGGTGGTGCAACGCATAGTGAGGGACAGATGAATTAATGCGGATGCAACAGCAAAAGCCCAAGTAGCTCCAATTGTAGAGAAGGTCAAAGAGAACACATTACAGTGGTTTGGGCAGATATGCAAAAAAGCAGACAACTATCCGATGAAGACTTAGGACAGAGAGGAAGAAGGCAAGAGGAAATGAGGGCATCCAGCAAAGACGTGGATGGATTGTATGAGAGAAGACCTGTGACAATCAGACATAACTGTCAAAAATGGTAGGAGAGTGACACTGAATCAAGACAGATGGTGACAACACCCAGACCTCATTTGAAAAACGGTGAAAAACAGGGTGATGATGATTGATGATGATAATAGAGGTTGAGGTTTACAAAACAACTAGTAGCCAAATTTGGCTGCATGTGTTCCAAGTCTAGGTATGTGATGTTATTTACTATTAGTTCTGCGCAACACTGGGCATGGTTTCTGAGGTCTCTAACACAGTTACAGTTTTCTGGGTACCTTAGCCCGGGTGTTAGTATGTGTTCCAAGTCTAGGTATGTGATGTTATTTACTATTAGTTCTGTGCAGCACTGGGCATTGTTTCTGAGGTCTCGAACACAGTTAAAGAAAGTTTTCTGGGTATTCTTAGCCTGGGTGTTAGTGTGAACTCATATTTAAACTTCATTATAAAGCCTGACTGGCAACTAAGGCAAAGACAATCTAGTTGACCTTCCATTTGACCGTAGAGTGTAGAAATTTTGGGAAATAAAACTTCTAAATCACAAGGTATAATGACCCTGTCAACAGTTCAGGGCCTCCTGTGGAAGTAGGGCCCTACTAGGCCAAATGGGTCTGGTTAGCCTAAAGACACCTAGGTTATAATACAAAATGTGAAAATAGTACTTACAAGTGGATGTCCATGCTTTGGGTGACTAACTTAGGCATGGCTACAGTATACAAGTACCTCACAAAGGACAATGGGCATCATGGTCACAGCAAGGTAATAATAAAATAGAGAATTAACATGTCAGATCAGGCAAGAAGACTTGAAAGTAAAACATCAGCAGTCTTCCTAGTACTAAAGGTGCACACAGGTTGTCATCTGCTGTATGTGTCAATTTAGCAACGATCAAGAATCAACCTCCAGCTTCGCTACAGTTGGGGCAGAACACATCAGCAAAGTAAACAGCACATCCATATTAAATCCACTGAACACTGGATGTAAATCCTAGCACCCTTCTGATGCTAAATGCACACACTGCACAGTCTTAAGCCGGCACAAAGAAAGCAAAACTCGTTAAGTTACTTAAAGCACCAGTTACCAACATCTTTAAATGTTAAATTCTTGCAACATATGGAAATAATTCTGAGCCTCCCAGTAAAAAATACACTGCAAAGCCAAGTGAACAGTCAACCACTACAAACCAATCAGAAAGATTCTTATATTGATATCATTTACAGAGGTGGTGCACATCTACTATAATACAACACTTGTGTAATCATCTTTGGGGACTAAATCTGTAAAGTAACACGAAAGTGGCAATTATCCATCTTAAATATACACTTATCTGTTTGACATCTATTCATTTTATTATTTTTATTTTTTTATTTTGCTTTTACTCTTTTGTTTGTCCAACTGAGTTTAACAAAAAAAAGAAAAACTTTCCCAGCGGCGGCCCAGGGAGAGAAACTATTATAAACATTTTTAAACAAACATTCAGTATTAATGCATTAGCAATTACAAATATGTTGGTCAATTAGATTGTACTCCAAGGAAATAAAAACACTTAATACAGTATTAGGGATACTTGTGCATTAATAAATGTTGAACACTGAGAATTTGAAGAGGTGTACTAGTGGGTTTGTCAGATAGATAATAGATCTTTGTGATTAGTGCTTAGAAAATCAAAGAAATGGAAGTGAGGGAGGGAACTAGGCAGAGCAGAAAATGTTAATACTGTAGTTAAAAGGTGGGATATAAAGCAGGTTCAGAGACAATATGGCTACCATAAAGCTTATACTCATTAGAAGTAAACAGGTGAGGGGTAAACTGTGTCCGAAAACTACATATACAGCTGCTAGTAAAACTATTCAGCTATCGGTGAACACTAGTTGTGGGGTACAGGATTCTGAAGGATGAGAAATGATTAGATTGTATGTCAAGTTGAAGATAACAGTGGCATTTGTCCTGGAGATGAATGTACAGAAATATGTACTATTCAACAAAACAGTGAAGTGCACACTGCAAAACAAATGATGTTCTATTCAGCTCAATGAAAATACATCCCCAAAGTGAGGTCATCTGAATGGCCTAACCTCACTCAATGGGTTGGGGGACAATATGCATCCCTGCTGTGATGTGGGTAAGCTATCCTCTTCCCTGTGAGTGCAAGTCTCTGTGCACATATAAGGGTTAGCTGGGCCAAATATCCAACACCAGGACTCACTGCAGAATGCCTTCCCTCTTCCAAGGGACTGGGGCAATATACTTCTTGCTCTTTTCAATCATCTCACCCTGGGATAAGTACACTCACCCTCCACTGTCTCCTCCAGCAAGCACCTGAGCTACCAGAAGAAACTTGGTTGCCTGCACCACAGTTAGGGCTCTCATGAAAAGCCACTATATGACAACTCCTATAAAATACATGGCCATCATGAAAATATCCTGTATGACGGCAGCTTACAAAAGTGAGATATGACAAGTCACACAAGAGGCAGAGTTCCTAGAACAATGCAGCACAAGTCCTTGGCAGACACTCACTTTACCAAAGCTGGCCATGTTTTAGGAGACAACAGCTAGAAAATGCTACTTGGTGAAAAATGTGCATAAAACAATAAGGCCACAGACACATTCCTTAAGTGGCCACAGAGGTAGTTAATTCATTGTATGAATTTCCACTGCCTGCAATTAGCAAACACAAGTAAACAGTACAGCAAAATGCAGCAAATATCAAAGAATTAGGTTACTACTGCTAATTTTTTTTTAATTATTTCACATGTGGTAAGTAGACTGGCCCTTTTTTATACACTCTGGTACACATGCAACAACATCAATGACTGCAAACAGAAAAAGGTAGAAGACCTATAAAAACATGAAAAAGTCATAAAAGATCATTATAGTATTACCAAAGCAGACCCTGCAACATGCTAGATGGTAAAATGTACATGGAAAATTTCAAGCAGAGTTATTACCAGCTAATAACTCATACATTTACATACTGTAGTTGATATAAATCAGTAAATGGAAATTATGTACTTACCATAATGCAAGATCTGTGTTGTCTGCTTCCATCCCCCCTCAATACATGGGATTATCAGATCTGCCTAGGATCTCACTTTGGCAATCTCATTCTTTGGATCCAAGCCTCAGGCTCCTTTGCTTACCCACAAATATTTGTACCGAGAGTATTAACTTGTATGAGCAAACTCTATCCCCTAAAATAAAAGTTGTTACACCATCATAATGAAAGCAAACATCACAGATATAGCACTGGTTTGTGACAGAGGCCTAGAAGAGAACATGAACAAGCCACAGGGACTGTCAACGCGGCCACTCCACAATCACAGGGAAAAATAACTGGATGGGGAAAGGTGGGAAGAAAGTTCAGGAAGGACTGAAGCAGACAACACAGATCCATCATTATAGTAAGTATACAACTTTTGTATCCGATCGTCTCTTCCTTCCATTGCTCAATGAATGGAACAGAGTCCCCAGCTACCATAAACCTTGGGAGGTCTCAGCCGAACCAAAGGGAGCGCTTGACCTGGACTGTAAATGGCCTACCAAAGATACATAAAGATTTAACTGATCCACCATTAAGACTGATCTGGTAGAGGTTGATTGACTGAACCCCTCTCTATGTACATTGAGTCTGAGTTAAAGGAAGTTCTTGCACATGCTAAAGCAGTGCTCAAGGATACAGACAGTTTCCTTTTGGATCTGTCAACAAAAACAGAGAATTCCTTACGGAATAGGAACCTGTTATTGGTCACTATGGATGTTACTAGTCTTTTTACAGTGATCCCCTTTCCAGATTTTAAGTATTTTTTCTTGGCTTTTTCGACTTTTTGTGCCTTTCGACCACTGTTTCTGCTTGTTTTATCAAAGTCTGCACTGTTTTTACTGTGTTTATAAGCTAAAACTGTTTACTGCACTTGCTAGTTTAAGTTTTGCCTAAAAGTTAAACTACAGGCTAATACACTCAAGTGTACTAGCTTTTGATAGCATTTAATCGAAAATCATAGCATTTATTGTGTTTTCTGCTTTTCTGTAAAAAAAACTTGAAAAACAAAAAAATATCCTTGTTTTTCCATACTTTTCTAACTAGTGTTCCAGAGACCAGATTTTGCTGATCCCTGGGCTTTGTCTTGGTTCCTGTGTTTCTCCATTTTCCTTGTTTGGTCAGGGGAAGTTTCTTTACTCACCAGTGAGAGTGGGGAGTACTGAGCTGCCTGTTTGTCCTTAGAGGAGTGGTTTAAGGCAGTAACTTGTAGTCTATTGGCCATTTTGGGTAATTTCCTGTCTTTTCCAGCCCACTGCTATAAAGCGTTTTAGCTGCTTTTAGCTGAGCTGCCACTGTTGCACACTAGGGCAGCCGTTAAGCAGGTTTAAACTATTCGGGCTACCTAAAGTCCACTCTTCAAATTTTCCCTTAAAACTACCTTCCTTGAGCTATACTACTGATCTAATCAGCGTATCCTAGAACTAAAAGGATCATCTCTACTTGACTCCAAGTAGACTATTCTCTATCTGTTAAACCTAGCACTTGCTCCTACAGTACTTATTACCTTGATACGGCACTCTTGTCATAGATAGTACCCCAAAAAGGCAAACCCCCATTTCTCGGTCACCCACGTCCCCCGGAATCTTTTTTTTTAAAGTTTTTTGTCTATTCCTTCTAGCATGTCGAGGGATCAGTTACTAGTGTCCTCTCCTGCTCAGCTGGTGAACCTGGGAATATTGAGGCAATGTTACAATTGCCTCATGTACACAGACAACCCTCTCCTCCTCCCACAAAACACAAATACATGCGAGAGATGCAACTATACGGCCAAACTGGAGGCTGAGCTCTCTCAACATAGGACTGGCAAGACCAGTCAGGAGGAGAAGGTTACCACACACACTATAGACCCAGTCTCACATAGTACCACCACAACCTCAAATCATATACATAAACACACAAAGACATACTCGGAGGCTCTGATCAAAAATCTACCAAAACAGCAGAGGCCACCAAAGCAGACACCCAAACAACCACCACCTCAGAACACAACACCTGCAACACATAGACCTCACAGTCAGAGTGTCAAACAGTCACAGCCCTTAAGGCCAAACACAATGCCAGACACACTAGTCATTGGTGACTCCATAGTCAGACACACTGACGCCCCGCCACCAGACTGAGTAAGGAGAAGGTCACAGTAAGCTGCCTGTCGGGCGCTAGAATCCGCCACATAACGCAAGCACTCAGGTCTCTCAACAGCAGGTACAAATACGACTCAGTCATTGTCCACGCTGGTGTAAACGACCTGAGACGTACCTCCTTGGACTACATGAAAAGAGACATTGAGGAGCTCTCTGATTATGTAGCCCAGGCAGGTATGACCCTGACCTTGAGCAGTAGCCTACCTTCACCAAGAATGATGCCTCAATACAGAGATAAGATGATCAGCTTTAACAATTGGCTTAAGTACTGGTGTCATTCAAAGGGGATCCAGTGTCTGTCTGCCTGGGATGACATGCTGGACAAGCCACGCTGCTTCGCAAGGGACGGCTTGCACCTGTCACCCCTGGGATTCCGGATATTGGCAAAGGCTCTTGCCACCACCATAGTGCCTTTTTTAGGCAAGGCTCAAATTCTAAACCTACCACCCTAGAACACAAAAAAGGAAAAACTAAGGGTAATGCTGCTCAATGCCAGAAGTCTAAATCTCAAAATGCACGCACTCAAGCCCTTCTCAGTATGGAGAACATCGATGTCTGTGCTGTGACAGAAACCTGGTTCAAGGCTCCTGAGAGCACCCCAGCACTATCAGGTTTTACCTCATATCATGCGTTCCGCCCCAAAATCCGGACAATACTAAGAAAGGAGGGGGGGTATCCATATTCATCAAGGACACCCACACCTCAAGACTGGTGGCAACGCATGATGCATCGGAGACCATCCAGGTGCAATTAACCATAGGCAACACTGCTCTGCAAATTGTAGCATGTTACAGGCCACCCTCACAAACTCAGGAACCTCACATGGCCTTCCTGAAAACACTAGAGGGGATAAATGTAACACCAAACACCATCATACTAGGTGACTTCAATTACCCTAATATAGACTGGGAACACTACTCAAGCCCAAACACCCTAGCCCAAAAGTTCCTGGAATTCATAAACTCAAATGCCATGGAACAACTAGTCACCATCCCCACAAGAGGAGATAACATACTTGATCTCATCATCACGAACATGGGAGCACAATGTTCAACACCGGAAGTATACCCCTCACTGGTGAGATCAGATCACAAACTAATCTCGCTGGAGGTCCTCATTCCACCCCCCCCTGCAATAAAAAAAGACCACAGTAAAGAACTTCACAGAAGCCGACTTCACACTTCTAAAGACTAGTGTGGTCTCCTTTAAGGCCCCCGAGCCGGCGGAAAACAGTACTCAAGCCGCTGAATCACTTACAAATGCCTTCTACCAGCACCTGCAGGACTGCATGGATAAGGCAATCCCAAGCAAAACAAAGACTCTCTGTACCAAAGGTAAGCGTCCAGTCTGGTGGACCCCAGCCATAAACAAACTCTACAACAAAAGGAGGAAGCTACTACAAGATAGAGCAAAATCCTTAAAAGGTAAGACACCCTTGATCACTATAAGTAAAAAACCAAGAGCTCTCATAAAATCATCCAAAGCAAATTTCGAGAGAAAAATAGCTAAAGACTCAAAAGACAATCATAAGGCCTTCTTTAGCTATGTTAGAAACCTGGGAGGAAACTCCCAGATATGCTCAGAACTAGTTCAAAATGATGTGAAGATTACTGATCCTACAGACATTGCCAACATACTGGCTGACAGGTTCAGTGCAAACTTCTCCCCCCCCCCCCCCCCCACAAGGAGAGATATCTATACCAAACAATTGCAGCCCCCCCAAACATCTCCAATGCCCAAGTGAGAACTGCTCTCTCCAAAGCAAAAAACACAGCATCCATGGGACCTGATGGTGTCCCCGGCTGTGTGCTCCACGAACTCAATGAGGAATTAAACCCACAGCTAGGACAGCTGTTTAATCAAAGTCTTACCTCTGGATACGTACCCAGGGAGTGGCGCACTGCAACTGTGGTCCCACTTCACAAAGGCGGTGCCTCCACCGACCCTGGAAATTACCGGCCCATTAGCTTGACAAGCCTTATCTGCAAAGCCATGGAGAGGATCATAATGGACCTCATAAATAAAGACATAGGGAATTTGCAGACTTTGGATCCAACCCAGTTTGGCTTTGTCAAAGGCAGATCATGCCTTTTAAACTTGGTTGACTTTTTCGAAACAGTCACCAAAGCCATTGATGAGGGAAAGGCAGTCCATACAGCCTACCTCGATCTGGCTAAGGCCTTTGATACAATACCCCACTCGGGTATCATTGAAAAACTCATCAGCTTAAATGTTAACCCATACATTACAAGATGGGTTGCAAACTGGCTGAGTGAGAGAACCCACAGGGTCAGAGTTGCTGGCGCCATGTCAGACTCAAAGCCTGTCACAAATGGTGTCCCACAGGGCTCAGTCCTGGGCCCACTCTTGTTTGGCATCTACTTTTCTGAAGTACAAGCAAACACAGGAGGGTTATGGCTGACAAAGTTTGCAGATGACTGCAAACTGGGCGCCATAGTAGAAAATACATCTGACACAGATATCCTTCAGAAGGGTCTCACAGAAACGGATAACTGGTGCCAGAGCCATGGCCTAAAGTTGAATGCCAAAAAATGCATAGTCATACCCTTCGGGAAAAACAAGGTTACCCCTAGCTACCAAATAGGTGGCAATCCACTGAGCACAGAAGAAGTTATCAGGGACCTGGGGACCCAGGTTGATAGTAGTCTGTCATTCGACACCCATGTAGCTAAAGTAGTTAGGAAGACCTTCTACATTGCCCACCTTATCATGAAGGGATTCTCATCTAGATCAAGGGAGGTCATAGTCTCCCTTTACTCATCACTCATCAGACCAATGATTGAGTACAATGCCCCATTCGGAATGTATCTGACCCGACACTTGCAGCAGCTGGAGAGGCCACAAACGTTCCTCACCAAAAGGATAAAGGGTCTCAAAAATCTGTTCTATGCTGCCCGACTGAAAGAACTCCAGCTCTATTCAGTCGCTTACCGCTTGCTCAGAGGTGACCTTTGCCTAACATACAAGGCCATGTCAAACCCAGATTTGATGAATATGCTTCACCTCAAAAAATCTAGATCCATCAGAGCCACAAGGGCGGGAGACTTAAACCTCGACACGGCTATTAATAGGACATGCTGGAGGGATAGATTCATCACCCAAAGACTCCCTATGCTGTGGAACAAAATCCCGGTATATGTGAGGCAGAGCACCTCGCTGGCCTTGTTCAAGAGAAATCTTGACCAATGGATGGGAGATCGCAGATATACCCCAGGGATTACCTCAGTGTCACTGCTCGACAGAGGCACAGCAAAATAATGGGTATAGTTCCCCATACTAAAGGGGTGGCGTAAGCCACAAAACGATGGGCTAGGCTTGTAAATGCCCTCGGGCAGATAGCCTAGTATGAACCTATGAACCTAATATGGTGTTGAAGTTGTACGTCAATTTTTGCATGGTATTGGGGTGGAATCTAGTCTACTTTGTTCCCTACTGGAACTAGTCCTGGAAAATAATGTATTTGTGTATGGTCAGGATTATTTTTGGCAGATATGGGGAGTAGCCATGGGAACCCCATGTACCAATAGTTATTCGAACCTGGTACTTGCCCATTGGGAGCATTCGGAAGTCCTGACTGCTAACAACCCATGGTTTCATCATCTGCTATATTATGGTCACTTTGTAGAGGACATCTTTATTTTATGGGAAGGAGATGAAAATCAATGAAATCTATTTACTGATTATCTCAATTTGAATACAGATTTCTTAGAATTTAACGTTGCTATTCTGAGGAGTATATGGACTTCTTAGGTGTCAGAATAACGTTACAAGAAGGATCGAAGTTGAGCACCAGTCTTTTCAGGAAAAGCACTTGGAGAAATCATTACCTCCACTGAAACAGCATGCACCTTGGCCATGTTTTTCATAATATTATGGAGAATCAGGCAACATGAGTATCCAGACTTTGTACAGAAGACTCTGACTTTAACAAAGAGCTATAGATGCTGCAGAAGAATCTCACCGAGAGAGAATATAAAGAAACGGATGTTACCTTGAAGACAGATATCAAAGAGTTACGAACCAGGAAAGGTCGACCATACTTTGGAAGGAGGAACAAAAGTGAGATTAATGAGTTGGATAGAAAAAAAGAAGTTATGTTCTTACCATAACAGTCCATGTGAATTGTTCATCTCGCCTTTGTTCTTGCAAGACGGGTTCGAGCCGACTCGCCCGAGTCGGCCACATCGCAAGCTCTGCATCTAAGAGAAGCTCAAGGCACAGTCCCTATCCCATGATCCCCTGCTGCTATCCCTCAGATCTAGTTTGCTAAGAAACCAGACTTCAAGAACATAACTGACCCCCTTGCCTACGCTTCCATCCACACGAGATCATAATACTCAAATTATATATAGACAGGCATACAGTAATGAGCACACCTAAAAAGAAGCAGGTAGTGCCAGGTAACCCCAAGAAGGTAACCAGACACCAGTCGTGCTCATTCTTCCAGGACAAGGAGGGGGACGGAGGGAGGGAATGTAAGAACAAAGGCGAGATGAACAATTGACAAGGAACGTTATGGTAAGAACATAACTTCTTTATGTGAAATTGTTCGATCTCGCCGTTTGTTCTTACGCACGGGTAGCGTCCCTAGCACCGCAACCCTGGGTGGCTCACGGAAGAACATTCCTGAGAACCGTGGAACCAAAGGAAGCCCTGTCCCTGGAGGTTCTGTCCACTTTGTAGTGAGTAATAAACGTATGAGGCTTGGCCCAAGTAGCCGCCACACATATGGTATCCAAAGGCAAACTATCGGCGTGGGCCAGAGAAGTGGAAACAGCCCTGGTAGAATGAGCTTTAGGTTTGAACGGAAGAAACTGCTTGGAGGATGAATAGACAAAATTTATACAGTCTGACAGCCACTTAGATAACGTGCATTTTGTTACTGCCAGTCCTTTCTTATTGTCCGCATAGGAAACAAAAAGTTGGTCTGATTTCCTACATTCCTTGGTTCTGTCCAGATAAAATCTCAGCTGTCTGTGGACGTCCAATTTGTGCAACATGTATTCCAATTTATTAGAATGGTTCCTGAAAAAAGTGGGAAGCTCAGTGGATTGATTAATATGAAACATTGAACATACTTTCGGCAGAAAGGATGGATTAGTACGCAAGGTGACCCTGTCTGGGTGAAAGACTATATACGGGGGTCTAATCGACAATGCCTGTAGCTCCGAGATTCGGCGAGCTGAAGTGATTGCCACCAGAAACAGGGTTTACCAGGATAGATACTTAAGTGGACACGTCGAAGCTGGCTCGAAGGATTCCAACATGAGTTGAGACAGCATTAAATTCAAGTTCCAGGGAAATACCGGGTTTCGTATGGGTGGCCCGAGATGAAAGGTACCCTTCATAAATGCTCTACAAAGTCTGTGGGACATAACTGTAGCTCCTCCTTCACCCACATGAAAATTTGATACGGCAGCTAGATGAACTCTTATCGTGGACGTCGAGGCCCCTTGATAAAAGAGTGTGGAGAGAAATTCTAAAATTTTGTGAATAGGGGCCACCAAAGGGTCTATAACTTGTCTGGAGGCCCAACACGCAAAATGTTTCCACTTGCTCCTATACAGTTTTCTTGTGGAAGCTTTGTGGGAAGAAAATGTGTTGCACTGCTGGGGATAAAAGGTTCGACCTGGCTAAGTTGGGAAGTGCAGCAGCCAAGCTGTCAGTTTTAGGGACTGAAGAGATGGGTGAGGAACTCCTGACGAGTGGGTCAGCAGGTCTGGCACTGGGTCCAGAGTCCAAGGTTCCTCCATCTGGTGAGCTTGAAGAAAGGGAAACCAGATCTGTCGAGGCCAAAAAGGTGCTATCATCCTTCCCAGACCTTTGGCTTTCTGTAGAAATTTGGGAATCAATGGAACAGGAGGGAAGGCATATAGGAGACCCGGGGGCCAATCGTGTACCAGTGCGTCCCTGGGGGCACCCCCGGAGGGGGAAGTAGGGCAAAGTAGCTTCTGCATTTGGCATTCAAGGGGGAAGCAAAAAGATCGCAGGAAGGCTGGCCCCATCTGCGGAAGATCTTCTCCGCAACTTGATTCTTGAGGGACCACTCATGAGGCAACAGGATGGCTCTGCTCAACCTGTCCGCTAGGACGTTGGATGTTCCCGGGATGTGCATTGCTATTAGAAAGCGTCCGGTGGACACAGCCCATTGCCAGATTCTCAGGGCCTCTCTGCATAAGGGGTAACACCTGGTTCCTCCCTGTTTATGTACCAGACTACTGACATATTGTCCGTCTGAACTGCCACTGTTCCCAGAGGTAAGGAGTCGTGAAAGTGTTGCAACGCCAGGAACACTGCTCTCAGCTCCAGGACATTGATGTGCAGATTGTACTCTATTTTTGACCACTCTCCTTGGACTGTTCTCCCCTGAAAAGGTCCCCCACCCTATCAGGGAAGCGTCCGTGGTTACTGTGGCTAAGGGGGCAGAGAGCACAAACGGATGCCCTATCGTCAGTTCCTGATTATTTATCCACCAACGGAGGTCCCGCTTGCAAGTTTCCGTGATCAAGACTGTTTGACAACGGTAACCGTTGGAACGACCACGGAGTAAAGAGGAGCCACTGGAGAATTCTCATGTGCAGTCTCCCTAGGGGAACCGTAATAAGGGTAGCTGCCATCATGCCCAATACTTTCAAGACCTGTAATGCGGGAACTTTTTTGTTTTGAAGAATAGAGACCTGATCCCTCAGGACTGACACTCTTGCCTGAGGAAGTCTTATCAGTGCTATGGAGGTATCTAACTCTGCCCCTATGAATAAGATATGCTGTGAGGGCGACAAGGTAGATTTTTCGAAGTTCACTGTTATTCCTAAGCTGGAACAGAGATTGATTGTATAGTCCCTGGCTTGTACTAGGTGATGCTTGGTGGTGGCGGTAAGGAGCCAGTCGTCCAGATATGGAAACACCCGGAATCCTCTTCTTTTCAGGTGAGACGCCATTACTGCAATGCACTTGGTGAACACCCTGGCGGCTGAGGTGAGGCCAAAGGGCAGAGCTCGAAACTGAAAATGACTGGCTCCCAGCCGGAAGTGCAGGTGATCTCTGGATGGCCTGGCCATTTTTATGTGGTAGTACGCATCCTTGAGATCTATAGAGCACATCCAATCGTTCGTTTGAAGAAATGGAAGAATCGATTGCAACGTGACCATCCGGAATTTTTCCTTCTTCACGAAGGTGTTGAGTCTGCTGAGGTCCAGTATTGGCCTCCAGTCCCCTGTTTTCTTTGGAACTAAAAAGAACCTTGATTAAGTTCTGGATCCTATTTGGTCCACCGGGACTGGCTGGATGACACTTTTTTTCTAATAGCCTTTGTATTTCTATGGCTGCCTGATCCCGCAGAGCGGGTGGAACATCTGGGAATCTTTTTTGGGCGGGTGGATTGTTCAGAAAGGGGATATTGTATCCTCTGGTTATTATGCTTTTTACCCAGGAATCTGATGTGAGATTTAGCCAGGCCTCCGGGTATAAAGCCAAGCGACCCCCGACTGCCTCCAGAGCAGGACAGCCGGGCCTCCACTCAGGAGTGCTGAAAAGGCTTCCCAGGGATGGTATCCCTGTCGTCCTGGTTTTGCGGACCCCCTCTGCCGCCTGGGTAGCATCTTCCATTTCTTCCCCCTCCTCTGCCTCTGAAGGGGGTATCACTACATGCAGACTGGAAAGCTCCTTGAGTCTTCCGGAACCACATTTTACCGCCTCTTTGCCCTTTGGGGTACGGTCTAGAGAGGGCGGAAAAATGGACCCCTACGACAGACAGGGTCTTTCCTTCTTGCTCACACCTAGTGAGTGTCTCCTTCACTTTGGGCCCAAACAAGGAGACGCCATCAAAGGGGGCATTAGCAAAGGAAGACTTAAAGGCTTCCGCAAAGGAGCACAGATGCATCCAGGATTGTCTCCGCAAAGCAATCGCTGAGGCTGCTGCCCTACTCGAACTCTTGGCCGCATATGAAATGAGCCTCATGGACGAGTTAACTATCGAAGTAAGGGTGTTGAGCTGTGCTGTCACCTTGTCTGAGACAGCAGCATCTGTGTTACCCTGGAGAGTATCTCCCAACTCCTTAATGAGATCTCTCTGAAGGCACGTAAAATGCGTAAGGTAGTTCAGCAAGCGCATGGCAAAAGTCGCTGAGCTAAAAACGCGCTTCCCATACCTGTCCATAGTCCTAGAATCCTTGTTAGGAGGATGGACAGAGGAAGATGCTTCGGACATTTCCTTCTTGGTAGCTGCCGCCACCACCATAGCATCGACTGGGACTCCCTTGGTAAGGTAAGCTTTATCTTGGGGGGCAGTAATATATTTATTTGGTCTCCGAGGGACTGGTTTCACGGTATCAGGAGCCTCTCACGCCCTTCGAGCTATTAAATCCATTAACTCGTCGAAGGGCAGAGTCACCCAGGAAGTGGAAGGTTGAGCCCCAAAGGCCTTCAGCAACACCGACTCATCCTCAGTGTGGGCAAGTGTCTGCCAGCCACCCCTCTGTTTTAGAATTTCTAGGATGTCCGCAAACGAGACATCCTCGGGGGAGGACCGTGGGGACCCCTCTGACTCATCCAGGTCGGTGTCCGATGTCAATGATTCCTGTGGGGAATCAATGTGCCTCCTCTTGCACAATTTCTTCCTCGGGACTTCATCAGAGGTGGCATCTGGTGAACCTTCCGAGGAACAGGGTACACCCTCTGGGGTTGGCTGAGGCATTGGGTCTCTATGCTTGGTGGGGATCGAAGGTGCAGAAACAGAACTCGGTCCCTTCGGGGAAGGAGAAGAGGTATCTGATGATGTGAGTGTCTGACCAGACAAAACCTTCCTCATGGCGTCAAAGGCACCGGAGCCCCGGGCCGAGGACTCCACCGGAGCCGAAGAACACGGTAACTTTCTGGGCACCGGAACCAAGGGCTCCGACCCAGAAGTCGGAGCCGAACTAATCTGCGCCGAGGCCCCGAGGGGGAGAGTCGGTACCGAAAGCTCAGTTCGACTCTCCACCCCGGAACCCAGGAGAGAACATCGGCTCCGAGGGTGTCGAGGTTAGTGGTGCCGAGGATGGCTTCGGCTCCGGGGGATTCACAATTATCAGCTCCTCGACTCCTGGCTCCGATTACTCGATGGGTCTCGAAGGAGGATCTATAGATGTGACAGGGAGGGCTTCAAGTTTCGAAACCAACTGGGACGAAACCGCAATAAGTCTGGATAGAGCCGTGTTCTCCATAAGCTTCTGCACCACTCGATCCACATCAGTGTCCGATATCGCCCTGGAAGAACGGGTCGAAGTGGCCGAAGAGGTCACCGAGCGAAGGATTGAAGACAGAAGTACCTCTGACACTGGCTCCAAGACCTGGGCCTCGAATCGAGACAACCGTTCGATGCTCGGTTCCAAGGTCTGTGGAGCCGGCGACTGAATCTTAGCCAAGGTACTCTGAGCTGAAGACTTGGGCTCCGATACCTTCGAAGACTTTGACCCCTTCGAAGACTTCGATGGCTGGTCCGCCTTATCTAAGGTCTCTTGAAATTCGGGCTTTAGAAGGCCCCTCTAGATGAGCTTCCTGCGCCTCTCCATCATGACCCTTCCACTAAAGGAGTGACAGATGGAACAATCCTCCTGAAGATGGAGAGGGCCAAGACAGTAGACGCAAGAGGTATAATTGTCCGTAATGGACATTTTCTGACCACATTGACAGTGCTTAAAACCTGATATGGCTTTCTCTGACATGTTTAAAGCTAAGCACTAAGAAAGTATAAATGTATCTATTATAGAAAAAACAGCACCACAAAACACACTAAATTGTAGGAGTAAATACAAGACAGCAAACACCCTGAGTAAACATATATATATATATATATATATATATATATATATATATATAAAATATATAGCAAATATATATAAATCTAAGAAAAAATTCTGCCAGAGCCCTGACAGAAATAAATGGCCTAAAGCCTAAGAGCAGTCGCTCCTACAACTAAGACTAAATATCAAGGAAGATTTTATATATATATATATATATATATATATATATATATATATATATATATATATGTATGTATATGTATGTATATAAACACACACACTATCTAATCTCTACTAAACTTTTACAGCTAACTATTAAGGCAATATTAATGTTTTTAGAAGTAATAACAAAAGTTTTAATGGCCCGAGCTTTCTCTCGACGCGACCTGTTGCAGCGGCAAACTAGATCTGGGGGATAGCAGCAGGGGATCATGGGACAGGGACTGTGCCTCGAGCTTCTCTTAGATGCAGAGCTTGGATGTGGCCGACTCGAACCCGTGCGTAAGAACAAATGGCGAGATCGAACAATTTCACATCAAGCCACCAGGATGCCTCATGTTAACTGCCTGTTAACCTATAGTACTGATCAACCAAGAAATATGTGATGTTATAAAGAAATTTTGGCCCATATTATTGGAAGACGACAAAATTAGGAACATCGTAGGTGATCAACCTAAAATTACTTTTCAAGAACAAGAAAAATATAAAAAGATTATGCAACAAAGATGGGTTTGAGCATAAACCCTTATCTAACAAAAGAGGGACTTTTAAATGTAATGAATGTAAAGCTTGTGAATTTATAGATAGTGGCAGTACTTTCGTACATCCTGTCACTAATAAGTATTATATCTTTGAAGTTTTTGCCAACTGTAATAGCCAACATGTAGTTTATCTGGCGTCCTGTGACTTCTGTGATGCATTTTACATTGGAAAGACTGACCAACGGTTAAAAGATAGGGTCTTGAGACATCTAAGGGACATTAGGAACGAAGACCCTAACAATGCTTTAGTATTGCACTTTTCATCTTATCCCACACATAAATTTAAGTTTAAGGTTATAGAAAGCATCTCTGAAACAGTTAGAATTGGTGATATTAATAATCGAACAGAGATTCGGGAGATTAATTGGATCACCAACCTGGGAGCAGACCGTTATCCTGAACTAAATAATTTGGTCTTGCTTAAACCATTTCTAAAAAGGAAGACAACTCTCTACTTGCTCTCCTAAGGGAAATTAGCCACTGAGAAAATGGAATTTGTTCCTGGAATATGAATACTCATTTGACTAACCTATGTTAAGACTTGTAATTAGACGTTTAATTTACCATGTAACAGACGCTATTGGAATACACAGATTTACAGAATGTGGTTCCCAAACACAAATAGGTCTATACGATTGGCTATATCTTAGGTATAGATTTGCTAAACCACTAAGAGCTATTATGGAAATATTTCAACATAGATAAAAACTCGCTTTAGACTGGCGATAGTGGACTGTAAATGGCGTAACCAGTCAGTACCATACCCTTTAATTTCTGTAGGATGAGTATTTTAGTTTTGTTTGTCCATCATCGTTGCAACAGTTGAAGTAATCATTCAAGAGAATTAAATAACGAACAAGAGAGATTATTTCAATTGACCTTAACTAAGAGACGTGGTTCGCCCTCCTATAAATGATTAACATATCTTTGTACTGAAGTACCCAACAAAAGTACGTTGTGAGAGTGAGTAAGTTGGAAATTATGACTTGAATTGACTTAAGAAGAAGCAATGTCTTCTTTCTACTATGCATAGTGGAAACGGCGTAAGCAATGTGCAGATCTTTACTATATAATTTGTGAATAATAGGATGCCTTTGTCTAAACATTCTTCTCGGTCTAACATTTTGACAGTTGAGGTGAGCACTGAATAGTTGCACCTGTCAAGAGCGAATGAAAGGAAGAGTAAGGGTTCCGATTGGCCTCTAGTATTACATGTTATCCACCTTTCTACCAATGATTTATGTTGAATAAACAGTATCTTATAGGAAGAACAGTTTGAGGAAATTTTGTTTCAATTGGTCCTTATTTGGAAGTGACGTTATTCCCTACTCATGAATAGTAGATTTTCTGTTGGATTATTCTTTGGGTGTGTACCAAATAGTAGTACCCCATTGGAAGACTGTTGGTTTTTATTTTTTTAGAGATCCGGAAAGTTTTTATGATCTGAAGAAGGCATTTCTTAGCCGAAAGCACTTATTGGGATTTTACAGCTCTCTACTATCATTGAGAAAGGAATTGTTTTATTCATTTGTATTAAAGGGTATTTTAACAGTTTCATTTACCAGTCATGGTGGTAACAGGATTTCATTCAATTTTTTTTTTTGTTTTCCATACTGTTACCTTCAGCAGTTTTAAGTTTTTTTTTTTTCCTTTTAGGGAGAAAGGGTGGATTTGTTCTAAAAGTAACTATCCTTATGGAAAACCAAATCAGGAGGTTTACAGGAAAGGGTGTGAAGTTCCAATATTCTCCTTGCAGAGGTAATGGCAACCAAAAACAAAGTAGTCTATGCCAGGTATTTTAGGTAAACTGTAGCTGCATGTTCAAGTCTTGTTAACGCCTGTAGAAGAATAGTTATATCCCAAGGAGGAACAGGATTCCTAAGGGGCGGGGGGCTAAGAAGGAAGATACCCCTTAGGAAGGCCTTAGAAAATCGAAGGGAAGACATGGGTGACTGATGTTCTCCAATATGAAAACTAGCTGCATGTTCAAGTCTTGTTAACGCCTGTAGAAGAATAGTTATATCCCAAGGAGGAACAGGATTCCTAAGGGGCGGGGGGCTAAGAAGGAAGATACCCCTTAGGAAGGCCTTAGAAAATCGAAGGGAAGACATGGGTGACTGATGTTCTCCAATATGAAAACTGGAAACAACTGCTAGTTGAATACTGATAGAGTAGTTATCCCTACTGTGGAAAAGAGATGCTAGAAAGTCTAAGATTGCTGAAGGGAGCTGAAAAGGGATCCAAATTCTTACTGGAAGCCCAGACTGAAAATCTCTTACAATTATTCTTAGAATTCTTCCTGGTAGAGGGTTTCTGTGCAAATGTTAATACAAATGACTTAGGGATGCAGTCAACTTGAGGGCATCTAAGTCTGGGTGAGACGTCCCGGGGGAGGGATGTGCAGCATGGTCCAGCACCTAAGGAGGGTGAATCAGATGAGACCACATAGGATCATAGGAGGTACTAGGCTAATGGCCCTGGGGCCCTTAGAAGCCTAGCCAAGAGTTTATCCCCAAAAAGAAATCTCAGTCAACATCTGCCACCCATGTCAGTGAGGGACACAGATGGAACCCCTAGGACAAATTTGCAGTTTCCCATCCACTCATTAGGGTTACGCTTGAAGAGGGTCAGTGAGGTTTATCTGTTTGACGTGTATGGGAAGTCTATTCCAGAGACAGGCCAACCTCTGGGAGACAAACCAAACCAAACAGTTTTGTTGATGCTGCATATTAGATTCAGGCCTTTCAAGCAGGTAATGCGCGAGGAGATAGATTTATGGATATGGAGCATCTCTAGAAGGGCAGGGTCCAAGATTGCCTTTTAGGCAAGACACAGATCACTTCTGAACAATCTGTACAATACTGAGTACAGTGATAGTGATTTGAGTCTGTCCACATAGGATAGGTGTTGGAGGCCATGGATTCTCTTTGTGAGGCATTTCTGTGGCATTTGCAGTTGGTGCAGAGGTTTAGAGAGGTACATATCAAATGGGGCGTTCTACTCAATTATTGGTCTAATGAGGGAGGAGTACAGAGAGGTAATCTCTTTTTTTTCTGGATGCAGTCCCTTTACTTATGAGATGAACCATGTAAAAGGCTTTTTTGACCATTGCCGCTACATGATGGTCGAATGTGAAACTTATCAACCTGAGTACCCAGGTCTCTTACCACAGGTTGTGTGCTTAGGGGGTTGCTGTTGATGTAGTAGTCGGTAGGGTCTGTGTTTTTGCCAAATGGTATGATGATACTTTTTTTGTTTGGCTTGAGGCCATAACTTTGGCACCAGTCATTAGTTGCTGTGAGACCCTCTTGCAGTATGTTAACTGCATCTGGAGAGTCAATGACAGCACCCAACTTACAGTTGTCTGCAAACTTGGTCAGCCACAGGTCTTTTGTCTTTGTCTTTGGACCACTGAGAAGTAGACGCCAAACAGTAGGGGTCCCAGGACAGATCCTGGGGAACTCCACTAGTGGAGGTGGAGGCACCTATTTTGACCTTGAGGGCACTGTCTGCGAGCCAGTTGGCCACCCATCTGATGAGATAGGGATTTACACCAAGTTGTGTTAGCTTTTTGATGATGCCTGAGTAGGGGATTGTGTTAAAGGCTTTGGCCAAGTCAAGGAAAGCTGTATGTACTAACTTTCCCTCATCCAGGCCCTTGGTAAGGGTCTCAAAGAAGTCAACCAGGTTCAGCAGGCAATATCTACCCTTGACTAATCTAACTGGACGGGGTCAAGTGCTTGGAGATTGCCTATGTTCTTGTTTAGGACATCCATAATAATACGCTCCATGGATTTACATATCAGACTTGTCCAGCTAATGGGGTGATAGTTGCCAGGGTCAGTAGTGGCACCATCTTTGTGCAAGGGGGTGACAATGGCACTTTCTCCACTCTGCTGGAATGAAGCCTATACTTAGGCTGTGGTTGAACAGGGTGCTCAATGGCGAAGCCAGTTCTTACTGGAGATGGTGCAGAGTACAGCCTGGGATATTATCAGGTTCCATGGAAGCGGTGTTCTTTGCTTTCAATAGGGCCTTTAACAGGATCTGTGGAGATGTGAGGTATGGGACAAGTATCATGGATGTTGAAAGGGCCTTTGGGGGGACAGGGGGTGAAGTTTGCGGCAAACCTACATGCTAGTAAGTTGGCTAAGTCAACAGGATCACTTTAAGTGATACTGTTAACTACTAATTCAGAATAAACCTGGTTTTTGCCAAGGAGGCTCCTGACAAAACTGAAGGCTTTGGTTTCCCTGTCATAATTGGCTTTGCAAGTTTTTACTAGTGATCTAATATGGTTGTTGAGGCTAAGGAGAGAGAGTTTTCCAATTTGGAATTTGTTCCTTTTTACCCTTGGACAATACTTACTTCCTTCTGTTGTAAAACCTGTTGATAGAGGATGTCTACCAAACAGGTTTGAGGGGAAAACACCTGTCCAGAGCAAAAGGAAGCAATGAGGGCCACTGTAGCAATGTTCCACACTACTTTCCGCAGAAATGTTGAGATGAGAATATTGGGAAGATAGGCATAAAGGAGACCAGGGGCCAAGTGTGGGTCAGAGCATACTTCGGGGACTCCCCGGTCCTAGGGAATTTTGGCAAAATACCAGCTTTATTTGGCATTGGAAAGGGAGGCAAAGAGGTTGCAGCACTGTTGGCCTCAGTGACTGTAAATCTGATCCACCACTGTCAGATTGAGGGGCCACTTGTGAAGGGGAAGGATAGACCTACTCAACCTGCCCACTAGAACACTGGGCTTGCCTTGTATATGCATTCCTCTCAGGAAGCGGTGAGAAAATGAAGCACAATGCCAAACAAGCCTTCATGGTCTCTTGACGTAACAGGTAAAAATATGTTCCTTACTGTTTGCCTACGTATCTAACTACGGACATATTGTCTGCCTGAATGGAGATCACACCCTGGGGAGAAGTCTTGAAAGGCCTGCAATACTAGAACTGTCCTCATCTCCAGGATACTGATGTGGGGATCACGTCTTGGACAGTCTTCCCCAAAAAATGCCCTCCCACCCCTAATTGGGAAGCATTTATGGTAAATGTAGCTTTGGGGGGAGGGAACAAAGTGGTGACCCTGAGATACAACTTGAGATTCCTGCCACCAATGAATAGGAGTTTTGCACATTTTCTTGAGGGACACCGGAAAGCCAATAGTTTGACATCTCAGTGGCCACTCTACTAAGAGGGTCCATTGGAGCACCCTCATATGAAATCTGGCCATGGGAATTAGGGTAATCAAACTTTCTGCAAATTGGTATCCAGGTGTGCTCCAATGAACTCTATGGCTTGAAAAGATTGAATTTTCGACTTGGCCATACTTACAGCAAAGTTGGAGCAAGAAGTTCCTGGCTTGAAGAAGATTCTTGGTGGGAGCGGTTATGAGCCAGTCATCCAGATATGGGAACATGCAGAACCACTTGCAGCCTCCGGAGATGAGTTGCAACAACTGCCATAACTTGGTGAACACCTGGATTATGGCAGGCTGCAGTGAGACCAAACGGCAATGCTCTGAACTAGAAGTGACTTTGTACCAGCTGGAAGCAGAGAAACCTTCTGGAGTATCTGTCCATCTTTCTATGGCAGTAAGAGTTCTGAAGGTCTATACAGTACATCCAGTTGTCCTTCCTCAACAATAATAGGATGGACTGCACCGTGACCATCAAGAATTATATCAGTTTCACAAACTAGTTCAACTGACTGAGGTACAAAATTGGCCCGAGGTCCCCCGCTCTTCTCTGGAAATCAAAAGATCCTTGATTAAACTCCAGATCCTTGCTCGTCTGGTGGAATCTCCTGGATGACTCATTTATCTAGCAACTTTTATTATTTTTTTTTTTTTTATTATTATTATTTATGTCTAGCACTACTGCTTTTTGTTGAGCATTTAGATCATCAGGCCATTTTCTTGTACAAGGGGAATCAGAAAAATAGGGAATGGAGTGACCTCTGGTTATACTCCTCTGCACCCAGGTATCTCAAGTGATGGACATCCAGGCAGTGTGGTGTAGTGATACGCTCCCCTCAGCTGTCTCCAGACTGTGGCAGCTGGGCAACTACTCAGGAGTGCAGAAAAGGGCTAAGGGGGAACCCCAAAAACCTTGATTTTATGGATTATCTCTATTGTTGGGGAGACATTCACCATTATTGCTCCCCCCTCTTTGTTGGGAGGGTCTATCACCAGAAGATCAGGAACAAAACCTTGGGATTTGCAGAACCATAGTTTCTTCCCTCCCTTCTGGTTTCTGCAGAAAGACCTTTGGGAGGTACAAAATGGAATCCCTACTGCAGACAAAGTTTTTCAGTATTGCTCTTTCTTGGATAGCCGTTTACCTTTGGTCCGAAGAGTGTGGATCCATCATAGTGGCATTAATAAAGGATGTCTTACAGTGCTCTGCAAAGTCAGGCAGGAGCATCCAAAAATGCTAACACTTATGCCTGCCTGTGCCTGCAGTTCTCAAAGCTCCCTCTTGTCACTTCAGAAATTAGGGAAACTGGCAACTACATTTTTATTTTATTTTTATTTTACATTTCTTAACCGGGGGTGTCTGAGCCGAAAAGGCCCTTTTTCAGCAGAGGCCCGGGGAGAAAAGCACCACAAAGAAAAATTACAGACATTTAGTTATTTAGACATGATCTGTATACACACAAATTACAAGAGACACGTTTTTACAGTGGTATGCGGCACATCAACAGTTACAGTGGAGAGAACAAACAAAAAAATATTAATTTGAAAATAAAGGTAATTAATAGATTTGTGGTGTACAGCTGAAATTTGGAACATAGGTAGAATACATACATAGTACACAGGTACAGTACATACATTGTAGATTAGCCAGTGTTTGTGAGTAAGATTGAAAACTATTATCAATTACTCTAGATTTAGTATGTATATGTTATCCGCTTTCACTAGCCTGGGGATCAATCATGGCACTGCCAACTTTGCTTGAGATGTTGCCTGATGAGGTCTTCAAAGGAGGCTTTGGATGATGTATTTTGAATGCTAGTAGGGACAGAGTTCCATTTTTTAGCCACTGAACTACTATATAGCGCATCTCCAACTTCTAGTAATAGTTTGCTTGATGATCTAAGAGGCCTTTTGGCTGAGTGATGTTGTACTAGGTTTTTGAGGGCAGGACACTTATTGGGGAGGTAACAGAATGACAGAGGCAGAGCTGATTATAGGTTAGGAGGTTGGGCGGTTCAAGCCAGTGGAGCTGTCTCAAAGCAGTACAGCGATGAGTTCTATACGAGCAATTTGCAGCAAAGCGAGCAATTCTGTTATAGCAGGCTTCCATTTTGCTTAGTTCAGTTTTGTTGAGATTAGTCAGAATGGGAGATGCACAGAGTTGTGTGGACAGAAGTTGGGAGCGAGCAATGGCTGATCTTGTGTTGTTGGTAAGAAATGGTTAGAAACGGCAGAGTGATCCCAGTTTGGCATTTACTTTTTTAATAGTTAAGTTGAGATGACTGTCAAATTTTAGGTGGGAGTCTATGGTTATTCCCAATAGCTTAGCCTGTGCCATTGGGGCGATTGGAGTAGCATTTGTGGAGTAGATAGTGAATTGACTGTTAGTGTTTTTGTTAGAACTGGTTATAATCATAAGCAGAGTTTTCTTTGGATTGAGGATAAGTTGGGCTTTGGTAAGGTAGTTTTCAATGTCAGCGAATGCTAGTTGAGTTGTTTGCAGGAGGGTGGGAAGGTTTTGTGCAACACAGATTAAGGTAGTGTCATCCGCATACTGAATAATAGATGCATGCTGTGTGGAGGTATTGAGGTCATTTGTGAAGACTGAATAGTAGTGGTCCTAAGATAGAACCCTGTGGGACTGCTATAGTTCTGGGCAGCTGAGGAGAGAGAGAATGTTCCCATTTCACAGCTTGGTACCGGTCAGTTAAATAGCTTTGGAACCAGGTAAGAGTGGGATTTGATAGGTGATACTGGTTTAGTTTGTTTAGCAGGATTTGGTGTGAGACTGTCAAATGCTTTGGACATATCCAAAAAAAAAGAGTTGACACCTGTAGGCCTTCATTTTTGAGATGGTTTACTGTGTCTGTGAAGCAGAGGAGGGCTGTAGTGGTACTATGGGCAGGTCTGAAACCATGCTGAGTAGGGTGACAAGATGTTGCTGTCTAGGAGATAATTTAGCATCTGGGTATGGATGCATTTTTCTATGATTTTGGCCAGGGGGGAGAGTAAAGCAATGGGTCTGTAGTTATTAAGTTCAGTGGAGGTCCAGCCTTTATGTATGGGTGCAACATAGGATATTTTCCAGAGTTTGGGCACATAGTTTTCAACAACTGATCTGTTTATGAGAGTGGAGACTGGGATAGCAATAGCATCTGCTGTGGTTTTCAAGAAATAGCTGGGGAGTAGGTCGGCTGCTGTTGATGAGGTTTTTAGTTTGGAAAGCATGCTTTTGATTGAAGTGGTGGAAACTGTTTTGAGGGTAAAGCTTGTATTAGTGTTATATGTGTTGGGGGGGGGTGATAGTGAGGTTGGACCTGTCCTGTGATACTAAGGACAGAATTCAGTTCACAAAGTGGGAGTTGAATTGTGTTTCCATGGGAACTTTAGTGTCAGGGGTGGTTGGTTTGGGGGTAGCCTTTTGGGTGGATTTTAGTAGCTGGTTTACATTTTTCCAAAATTTTTGGGGGTTGTGTTGGTATTTAGTTTGTAATGTCATGTAGTAGGATTTTTTTGTCCTGCCTAATGCATTTATTTGCACGGTTGTGCAGTTCTTGGTACTTAGTTAGGCTTTGTGTTTCTTTGTTTTTTTTATAGTAAAGCCAGGCAGTGTCTCTGGACTTGAGGATTTGTTTGGTTTCTTTACTGAGCCAGGGGTTTGTAGAGGTTCTAACCTTGATTTTGCACAATGGAGCTGCAGTGTCTAGGTGTTGTAGAAATGTTTTGTTGAAATATGCTACAGCCTGGTCAAGTGGGAGGGTTTCTAGGGGGGTCCAGTCACAGTTACAGAGTAAAGTGTTGAGGACCTTAGGAGAGAATTTTTTGTGTGTTTCTAGTAGATATATAATTAGTGGTTTTGCATACGCTTGTTCTACTACGTATAAAGTATATTATGTTGTGGTTACTTAAGGTGTCTGGGAGACTGCCTGTGTGAGGGTACAATGTGGGGTTGTTAGTTAGGACCCAGTCAAGAATGGATTCCCTTTTAGATTTTTTATCACATCTAGTTGGAATTTGGACTAGCTGCTGGTAGCCATGGAAATTTATTAGATTACCCGGTGGTTCTGATATATAGGTGAATCAATCTAGGTTGAAGTCCCCCAGAATAAGGGTTTCTTGTGAGTATGTGGAAGAACACCAGGATAAGAAGTCTTCAAGGCTAGCAGGTGTATTACCAGGTGGAATATAGATCACATTTGTGGTGATGACCTTTTTAGGGTGAAGTTGTGAGATGAGTATGTCCTAATTACTGGGGGAGGGGTAGGAGTTTGGTAATTGACGTACAGTTAAGTTGGACTTGTATGGTAAGGCAGTTCCACCCCCTTTACGAAGTGGTCTGTCTTGTCTAATGATATTGTAGCCGGTAGGGAGAACTTGTGAGTTAGCTATGTTTTTATTTAGCCAGGTTTCTGTTAAAGCAACTATGTCTGGGCAGCAGTGTGCCATTGTCGCGTGGAGTTCAGGTATTTTATTTTTGATACTTCTATTATTAATATTTAGCATTAAAAGATGGTTGGTTTTGCTGCTGTTGTTGATTTGCCCAGGGATGAAGAAAGTGGGGGTGTTATGTTGTGACATTTGTGTTGGAGCAGTTTGTGTTGGACAGGATGGATTTGGGCCTGGGTTGGGGTGGATATCCCCCACTTACGGTAAGTCTGGAGTTAAAATGGTTATACAGATGTTGAAGTTTGGTGAGGAGTGTGAGAAAGTACTGGTTTTTTTTGGAGTAGGAATGAGAGCATATGTGTTTAGTTCTGAATTGGCCCATTATGTAGATCTTGAATAATTGTGGGCAGATATTATTATAATGTGTGGTGTCTGTATATGAGAGTGTATAATGTAGTGTTGTGCTACTAAGTTTAGGGATATTGCTCGAGTGATAACTTGTGGTGTTGTAAAGAAACTGGCCTGAGACTTCTTGGAAAGCTCCTTGGTCAAATCCCTCTGGAAACATGTGATATGTGCCAAATAGTTCAGCATCCTGAAAGCGAAGGTCTAAATCATAAACCCACTTTCCAAATCTATCCAATGCCCTAGGCTCTCTGTTAGGGGGATGAACAGTGGAGCTTTCCAGAGCTAGCACCTTCCTGGTGGCTACTGCCACCAGCACGAAGTCCACTGTGGGACCCTTGCTCCAAAAAGGGCGATTCATAGTGGATGCCAAAATATTATCCATCTTGCATGGTATAGGTACAGTTATATTTGGTTCCTTCCATGCCCTCAGAGATGAAATCCACCATCTTGTCTATGGGAGAGACCACCCAAAAGGTGGATGAGCCAGCCCCAAAATTCTCAAGAAAGATGGACTTCTAGAGAATGGGCTTTGGAGGACTACCTCCCTTTCTAAGCACTTCCAAGATTTTGCCAAACAAGACATCCTCAAGAAGGGGATCAGGGAGACTCCCTCCCCCTCAAAGTCAGTACCTTTAGTTAAAGACCCCTGAGGAGTCAATGTGCCTCCTTTTGCACAAATGCTTCTGATGAGCCTCCCCAGTGTGGCAGTCTAGGAAGGATTCAGGAGCCAATGGGAAGTCCTCTATGCAGACGGTCTCAATATTTTGAGGGACTGGCGGTCATGGTGGGATAGAATGTGCAGGATCAGAATCCAGGGAACTCTTATGAAGAAGGGATGGATAGGAGTAAAAATGGAAAGTCTGCCCCCTAGATCAAGAAAGCATCTTCCTGAAGGCTTCAAAAGCAGAAGCCGAGACAAGATCCCAGACATTCACGATAGGAACCACAGCAACTAACATGGACTGGTCCAGGGGACCCACTCAACTTGGTTCAAAGCCAGTGCTGGAGATTAGCGGTCTCGTTCAGAGGCTGTGAGGGGAAGGGACAGCTCCAACAACTTTGGAGTAGAGCAAGGCCCTCCCCAGGTCTGACACTGATACCTCGGCTCTGAGATCAGCCAGGTTTTGAGCCACTTGGAGCCGAGGAAGACAAAGTCTTCGGAATTGGCACAGACAATTCCTGGGAAACACCTGGATCCAAAAGCCCGAGTTTGACAGTTGGATTGGGGAAGGGGCAATGATACGATAAGGGGAAAGACCAAGGCCTATTGCACCAAGAAATATTGGAGCAGAGAGAACCCCCAAGTGGACTGGAGTCCAAATGAACTTGCTAGTCATTCTAAGTCTGCCTCGGAAAGGCTCTTGGAAACCCACATCGAGGAAGAAAGTCTAGATGTGTGATGACAGGGTCTTTTCCTGAAGGAAAGGGGATTGTAGTCTCAGAGACTGGCCCTGGGGAGAAGCCCAGTTCTGGCAAAAGATAAGCACTTGGATCCAAGAAAGAGACTCTCCGATGCCAGAGCCAGATCTGAAACTTTAGGAATCTTCAGGGCCGGCCCACAGGAAGTTGGTCCAGTGACCACTTCTTACACTCCTTAGTTTTTTCCCCTCTCTTTCTTTTTCTCTGGGTTTTATCCAGACTCTCTCTACACTTGGCCTCGTCAGATGATGTCTTTGTAGAAGGAGAGAGAGAAGAAAAAGAAGAGTGTGGAAGGGGCACTTCTACTGTGGCAGGTAGAATCTCCACCAAAGCCACGGAGTCGAAAACTGTGCAAATGGAGCACTGCTCATCTAAATGAGCAGCCACTAGGCAACAAATGCACTTGGGAGTGCACACTATAATTCAGTATTAGCAGGCCACACATTTCTTGAATCCATAAGGCTTTTACATCACCGACCAAACAAAAACAAAAACAGTAGGACTCTTCAAAGTAGAAACTAACGACAGAGCTAATCCCAAAAAACACTAATCCTATGAATAATGCACTTAAAGTTAGGAAAGGTTCCAAGGAACCCAGGTAAAGAGAAAAACAGGCACCTAAAGGGCGATGGGAAAGGGAAAAGGTTTACTTGTTTTTTCTTTTTTTTTTTTTAGTAAGTAGAGGTAGGGGAGATAAACATGCAACAATAACAGTAATATAAATACAAGTAATTGGAGAGAAAAAAAATCCAGAGAGGCTGGTCAGAAAAGAGCACTTGGCTAAAGCCCAGCCTGAGCATGAGAGATGATGTCAGATTCAAACGAGTGGCAAACAAGATATGAAATAATTTACTAGTTGCAGGGGGTTGTGGGTAAGGGGAGGAGACTAAGCCTTGAACCCAAATTCTGAGAGTGGTTGAAGATGGATTCTAGATGCATCAAATAACCCCAGCAGTTGAACAATGGATGGAAGAGACAATATCAGCCAGTCCCTTTTAGACTGCTCACGTGAAAGTAGATTCTTGACAGCACTACAGCATTCCAAAGTTGTGAGCCCAGAAAGAAAAAAGCCTTAGTGAAGCTAAGTAGTTGAGTAGGACAACGTTAATAAGGGAAGAGGACTGAAATAGTTAGGTATGCAAACTGCAGAGATGAATGGGCTGATTATACAGACAGATTATGGGGAAGGGCACTGATTTAACAGCATTTTTTTAATCTGTAAGCAGTAGGAGGTGTTGGCCCTTGGCCCACTGGAAAAAAAAACTTTACTAAGGGCACTGCAATGGTGCTCAAGCATGTGGGCTTGTAGTGTAAATTTCGTAACTTTATTTAACATCACTAGTAATGATGTATAGTTGGGGGGTGGGGGGGACTACACATATTAAGTACAAAGTGACTATTCAAAAATGGGAATCAAGACAGTTTCAGCTACAGTGGCTTTGACTTCATATATTAAAAGAATACATTTTATATCAGGTTCCTTATATAGTCACCTAACTGTCAGGCAGTTTATACAAATGAATGCTACGAATGCTGAAAGTTAGAAGAGTCAAGCCAAAAACTCAAGTGTCTGAATTGACTTGCAGAGTGAAGGAGTCATACTTTTGAGGACACAATCCACGTAATAAGCTCCCCTGAGAGGTGATAACAGCAAAGTACCTGATGCACTTGCTGTTGTGAAGAGTTGCAAAGAGGTCACAGCAAGGTTGGCCCCAGTGACAGAAGGTCATCTCCGCCACAGACTTTGAGCCACTCGTGAGGTAACAGAATGGACTTGCTTAGCTTGTCCTCTAGTATGTTGGTTCTCCTTAGAATGCGCATCACAATTAGAAAGCAGTCTGATAAGATCACCCATTCCCACACTCTTGAGGCCTCTCAGCAAAGAGGATAAGATTGAGTTCCTCCTTGTTTGTTGATGTACCAGACTAAAGACATGTTGTCTGTCTGAACTGCAATAGTCCTTAGAGGGAGAGCATCTTGAAATGCCTGTAACAAAAGTAGGACTGCTCTCATCTCCTCAACATCTATAGGCAGATTGGTCTCTTGAGGTGACCATATGCCTTGGACCACTTTTCTCAAGAAGTGTCCCCCTCCACCCCAGATGGGAAGCATCCATGGTCACTGTGGCTACTGGGAGAGGTAGAACAAAGGGCTGACCTAGATGAATATCGTCTAATTGGATCCACCAGCAGATGTGTTGTTTACAAATTGGAGTAAGCTTGACTGGAAAAGATAGGGGTTAATGCAGAATGGACCATTGCACAGCTAGAGTCCACTGGAGAACATGCATAAAAGAAAGGTGCCAAAGGAAGTAATACAATGGCTGCTGCCATGTAACCTACCACTTGAAATACTGATCTTGCTGAAGGAGATAGATGGGAAAGAAGATGAACCTGACTTCTGATAGTGGAAATGCGATGAGGAGGAAGAGATGACAGATGTGTTGTTGTATCCAAATGTGTACCAATGAACTCCAGGTTCTGGACTGGAGTTAAATTTGACATAATTTATTGTTATCCCCAATGACTTGCAAATCTGGAGCAAAAAGCCCCTGGCATAGGGAAGGAGATGATTGGAGGGGGGCGATGAGGAGCCAGTTGTCTACAGATATGAAAACACTTGGAATACTTTTAGTTTTAAGTGGGTTGCCACCACTGCCATACATTTGGTGAACACTCTGAGGGGCTGTGGTGAGTCCAAAGTGCATGGCTCTGAACTAGTAATGACTGGCTCCCAGCCAAAAGTGTAGGCATCTTCCGGAGCATATGTCAATTTTGATATGATAGTACCCATCCTGCAGATCTGTCGAGCACATCCAATCATCCTTGTGGAGAAAGGGTAGGATGGGTTGTACCATGACTATCTGGAACTTGGATTTCTTTATGTATTGATTCAATCTGCTTAGATCCAAAATGGGTCTGAGGTCCCTTGTTATCCTGGGCAATAAAAAGAAGTGTGAATAAGTTCCAAATCCTATCTGGTCTGGTGGGACCACTCTGGAGGACTCTTTTCTAGCAGCTTTTGAATTTCTTGTGTTGTTGCCTTCCTTTGACCTGGTGGAATGTCGGGAAGCTTCTTTCTTTTGTGGAAAGGGATTTGAAAAAATGGTAAGTAACCTCTGGATATTACTTCTAGCACCCATGAATCTTCTTCTGTTATATTTGCCCAGGCATCTGGGTGCAAGGAGAAACATCCCCAGACGTCCTCCAGAGATGGACAGTTGGGTACACTTCAGGAGTGATGAAGTGCCTTTCTGGAAAGAATCCACAAAGTCCCGATTCTGTGGACCTCCTCTGCCTCTAGGGCGACATCATCCATTAGCATTTCCTCCTCTGCAGGAATAATCACTGTGCAGGTCTTGGAAACGTCCCAGAGATTTTCAAAACCACATCTTCTTACCACCTCTCTGATTCATGGAAAAGGTTCATTGAGGGGTAGAAAACTCTGGTCCCAAGGCAGACAGAGTTTTTCCATCTCATTCACTATGGGTAAGCATCTCTGAAACTGATGGCCCAAATAAGAAAGTGCCACTGAATGGGCGTTGATAAAGGACATTTTAAAGGCTCTGCAAAGTTGCATAGCTGCATTCAGGCATGTCTCCTTATGGAAACGCCTGAACCAGCTGCTCCTGAGATACCTTCAGCTATGTGAGAGATAAACCTCATCGAACGGTTTTATATGGAAAGGAGAGGGACCAGTTGTAGGATGTTCTTTTGAAGTCCTCTGCAAACATGGACTCAGAGTATTTGATAGCTCTTTGGTCAAATCTCTCTGAAGTCTAGTAAAGTGTGCTAGGTAGTTTAGTGACCTCAGGGCAAAGGTTGCCAAGACAAAGACTCACTTTCCAAATCTGTCCAATGCTCGACTCCCTGTTTGGCAGATGGACAGAAGAGCTCTGTTCTGCTAGCTCTTTCTTGGAGGCTGCCGCCACCATCATAGCATCAACTGGGATTCCTTTGCTCCAGTGGGGCCAGTCTGTTGGCAGGACTAAATTTATCAGGTCTTTTGGGGATCAGTTAGATGGTATCCAGTTCCTTCCAAGCCCATCAGGAAATGAAACCAATAAGTGAATCTGCCAAGGGGATAACCCAATATGTAAATGGGCCAGAACCAAAGGCCTACAAAAATACAGATTCTTCTAGAGAAGAGTTTTGGGAAGGCCAGCCACCTTTTTGTTTTAAGACTTCTAAAATATCTCCAAAGGAGACCTCATCAGGTGATGATCTGGGGGACCCTTCTCTGTCATCAAAATTGGTATCCTCAGTGAGGCACTCCATTGGGTAGCCAATGCGTCTACTTTTGCACAATCTCCTCCAATGCACCTCCTCTGTGGGTTGTTCATGTGAGATGTCTCAAGAGAGGGGAAGTTCCTCCACTGGAACTTGCTGGATACTTATTGGAACTGGCTGCTCCTGTGGAATAAGCCTAATCGGTTCAGAGCTTGGAACCAATGACAGAAAAGGAATAGGATCTGAAAAGTGAGATGGCAGTTCTCTTGGGAGAGAAAAAGCAGTTTCCACTACTTTGAAAGCTGATGGAGTCAGAAGCACTGACTCGCCCTCTTGGAGCCAAAACTCCTGACAAACGTAGGTCTCGACTGTGCTCAAGTCCATGCTTTGAGGATGGAACAGGTTTCAAACTGTCCAAGGCTGAGCCTCCACGGAAGGGACAGATCTGACAAAATCTGAGCCAAACCCACCCTCTCGGACCAGACCCCGACACTTTGGCTCTTGAGACCTGATCTGATCCAAGGGTATTAGAGCAAAACTAGTCAAGGATATACCCACAGTCAAAGGAGCTTTTCTTGGTTCTAACACTGTGCCTCTCGGGAATTTCGGATCATGGGACTACTGGATGGATCAGAGAAGGAAAAAGAGTGGTCCTGGATGCCACTGGCATACTCATGGATCCAACAGAGGAAGGAGCTGGTAAGATCCCCATCAGCATCCGAGCTCTGAGAAATTTTTGCATCATCTTATCCACATCTGCTTCAGATGAACTTCTAGAGGACCTAGAAGAAGTTGTGGATGGTGGCCTGGAGTGTTTTTCGTCAGTCTGAAACTACTGAGCAAGCAGGGCAGGCAATATGGGCTTAATATGGAATTCCAGAGCATGATTCCTATCAGATGTACTAGTCTTCAGATCAGAGGACTTCGGGTCCAAAGGAGTTGTTGAAGGAGAGGGTGATATAACAATAGGAGCAGAGACCTTTGGATCCAAGGGTTTCAGCTCAGAGGATCAATCCAAAATTTTTCTCGTTTTTCTAGGAGGCTTAGACGAAAGCCATGAGGACTTCGGTGGAGAGTGTTTTTTATGCTCCAAGGGAGCTGACTTGCTAGATTTGGAAGGGATTTGAACCCCAGAAGTAGCAGCTGGCAGCAGACGTTTTAATATGAGCTTGTTTCACCTATCTGCCAAGGGCCTAAGGTTGAAAGTAGAGCATATGGAACAAAAAGTGCCCAAATGTCTGGGTCCAAAGCAGTAAAACACACTCCTTGTGGGCATCAAACTAGGAATTTTATGCTCACAAGAAGTGCATTTTTTAAATCCTGTAGATTTATCGGACATAGCAGATAAATAAAGACCAACAAAAAACTATAAGAACTTTTTTGGTTTATAGAAGATAGAAAGAGAGAGAGTAAGGGGGGGGGAGAAAGAAATTTTAATTACCAACAACAGTAATTTAACAGAATTATCCTGTTATAAAAAGGGTAACTAGAAAATACCAACAATGGTAATGGAGATTTACTATACTAGAAAATAGTACAGAAACTTAATGTTATGCAAAAACTATGAAAATATATAGATTAAAATATATTTTAGTAATAGGCAAAGAATTGAAATCACTCACTAAATAAACTTTACTAATGCTCAAGAGAGGAACCTGCATCTGTTTGCGATGGCAGCAAATGAGATCTGAGGTAATGGTGATGGAATAGTGCATTACTGGGTAGAGGGAAGAGCATGAGAACTGAATCCAAAGTATGGAATATCCAGCAGAGACTGATCCGACAACTGGATTCGAACCCATGGGTTGGGGAAGAATGAAAAGGACAACATTAAACACCTAAGAAATGCAGAGTGAAAATAGCAATGCTACAGGAGACACATTCGGAAAGAACTAAGCATGTGAATTTGACAAAGTATTTCAGGATGCATATTCTGCAAAACATCAGAGACAAAGGAAGAGGAGTACTTCTATTAATTGCCAGAGGAGCTCCAGTAAATAGAAGAGAGAGAGAGAGAAAGACAATAATGGCATATTTGTACTAATAATGGCCAACTGGCAAAGGATGAGGATTACACTGGCATCTATTTATATTCCATGTAAAACTGCTATTTTGGGGCTTACATTTTTTGGGGGGAGAAACCAACTTTCAAGCAGGGAATATTACTTATAGGTGGGGGCTGGAATTTGATTTGCAACAATTAGGATGTATCTGGGGGCCTACAAGGGAAAATTAAACAAAAGAGCATAGATTTGTGAATAAATTTATGAAAATATTTGGTATGAAAGATGTGAATTCAAGAGAAGGAATTCCTTGAGAACTTGCATATTATTCCTCAAGGTACAATAAATGGGCTAGTCTTGAAATAAATTATATTTCACAGGAACACATCCATTTCATTAAACACTTTGACACATTCAATTACTATTTCAGATCATGCGTCAATAATTAACAAGATAAAAATGTAGGGCACTGAAGTAAAGATGAGACACTGGAGCTTCTCCTCTTATCTGTTAAAAAACAGGAATTTAAGGAATGGGTAGTGGAATTTATCTGGGAGTTATTAAGGAAGACAGCCCTCCAGAAAGTATAGATAGTGAGTGGGATAAAATGAAAGTGGAGTTTACAAATAAGGTAGAAAAAAAAAAGCAAAATGGTTAAGAAGGGACAGGAATTATTTAGAGGGATCGGCAAAGGTTAAAGTAGTAAAAAATAAAGGGAATGTCATAGAACAAGAGGGGTAATTGCAGTCACTAAATAATGACCTACACTTGAGTTTCAGAGTTGGCATCCTTCGGAAAAAGCAGGCAAATACACATCCTGTTATTCCTGCTAGCTTCTAAGTTTATTGGACAAAGGGACACCTTATTCCTGTGGAGAGCAGGCAAAAACAAATTTTTGTTCTGCTGTTATTTGCTGGTCAGTGCAGGCAGATTTTACTGCCTTGCGCAAGACCTAACCTTAATAACTTCAGCAGGAGGCACTAAACATTTAAGGTTGAGTCTTGCGCCACTTTAGCGCTTAACTGGTTCATCTTTTTCTGAATATGCGAGTGTAATCACAGCACCCAAAGGCTACAAATTACACCTAGAGCAACACTGCAAAGAATTGAGGCAACACAGTTACTAAATTATAACCTAAGACATATGCACACATTAATAAAACGGAAAGCAAAATTATAACCCAAGAGATGTGCACACATTAATAAAAGGAAAGCAATCTGGATTAGCAGTTTTCGTTTGCATGCAATGTATATTACGTTTTCTCTACTTAGAACACCCGTCAGTCACTCCAACATTACATACATTTCTCTGCTATTGCCTTCCCTTAAACCTCACTCCTCCTCCTGAACATTATTCTGCGTGTGCTGTTCCCACAAATTCCATTTATTTCTATGTAATTTGTTCCTACCCTTTTATAAATACCTCACTTCCATTTGTTTAAATTGCTTTTACAAAATTCAGTACTTCAAGTACCATTAGTTTAAGTTTTGATTTGCATTTTCTAGTAATGGTGTTTTGGCAGCCAAAAGCATTAAACTTTCAAGAACGTCCTTACCACATTTTTTGTACTCTCTGTTCACAAAGAAAGATTATACTAAGTGTACATGTATTCTGCATTTTGTGGTAACCTTTATGTATCCCCCTCAATATTTACGGCTGCAAAAAAAAATTAGTAGGAAAAGTAAAATGAAGAGGATTAGGAGGAACAAGGTGAGAGCTATGCTTGTGCTGTCTATTCACTCAGAAAGGTGTACAATTAGTGCAAGGCATTCATGAATCTGGCCCTTAGGTATGTTCTTACTATGTATAGGCAATTCAGATCCAGTGTCCCAGCTCACAATAATCATTTCCTTATAATTTGCTCCCTCACAACATTTCTGATGAGTACACTGTAGGGAATTTTTAAAATGTGCCAACTCGGTACTCTCTCAAAAAACATGTTCCCAGTTAAGTTACCTCCCTCTTTTTGATCACACTATCATTTACTATTTACCTGAGGCCAAATGATTTAAAGTTTGCTCGAGGAATTTTTATCTAAGCAAATGCCTCCAAGCAAAAATTCTAAACCTTCTGGACTCCGTTGCATACGAGAGCCATATATATGTCCTCCCATTGTCCTCTTGTATAGTGCTTATCTAATCTTTCTTCTCATGCTTTTCTAACCTCCACTGATTGATTCTTAGTCATTAAACAAGATTTTATATGCCCTACTAAATAATCATCCCTTTAAGAGCAGCTTCTGTCTAGACCTGAACAATCCTACCAGAGCAGACATTTAACTCAGCACTTCCCGATCTCTTTTGCTTTGCCTATACTCCGGCATCAATCACTGCTGGGGAAGGAAATCTTTAACTTGCATTCCAAACTTCTGCTTGACTTTATCCCTCTCTATTGCCCCTCTCTCTCTCCCTCCTAGTTATTTGCTCCCAATGCATTGGCTCCTTTGCCAGTTTTCTCCAGTAAATACCAGCCCCACCTTGCCTATTCTATACACTCTTACTTAAAATCATTCCCACAGGTAAAATCTCCTTTCTCCATTACCATTCTAGCTTAATTTTTATAAAGAATCACAGCTCTTGAAGAATCTGGGTGCAAGTCCATCTAATTCAGCAGTTTCTTCAATGTAGAGGATTATGATTGGTTCGCTGATCATAACCCTTTTAGGTGCTCAAGACATGGATGCCAACAAATTCACCGCAGTGGGAAAGCTCAAGAGAGGAATCTCAGCATCCATGTCGAGAACACATAATTTAGGATTATGACTGGAGACTTGATCATAATTCTTTGTAATGCCTGCAGCTTTTCCTACTCCATGGACTACTAGTTACAGTAAGGATTTTACAGCTGTAATGGAGACCTGATCATAATTCTTTGTAACGCCTGCAGCTTTTCCTACTCCATGTACTACTAGTTACAGTAAGGATTTCAAAGCTGTGAAGCACTTACCTACTTAGCGAATGCAATCAGAAAGGAAGTGTAACACACACAGTCTTGCATTTACACTAACCCTACCATGTAGGTAAATTGTCCAGACTTTAGCTTCATTTGTTTGTTCTGCTCCTCATAAAATCCAAGATTTTCAGTGAAATCACGGAGGGCTGAAGACACTAAATAAAGAAATCACAGAGGACTGAAAACAATAAATGATGACATACATTTAGGTTTCAGAGACTTTATATCCTGCAGGCGGACACATGTCCGGTTATCCCAAGTTTATAAGCGGAAGGGGCAGCTTATTGGTACAGACAGAACCAAATATTTTATTCTTCCACTGTCATTAACTGACCAGTACAGGCAAGTTTTACTGCCTAGCCCGGGACCTGACCTTAATTTTAGCAGGGGGTGCTTAACTATTTGTCTTTTTTCTAACACTACAATGTAATCACCATGCTCCATGCACTACAAACTATACCTTGGCGGGTTACTGCATTAAAAGTCAAATGAAGAAGTAAAGTCTTCTAGGTAAGAATCAGATAAAGTGGAATTAGTACTAAGACCAGTGGAAGTGAAACCAGTTGCACTTCTTGAAATAAACAGCAAATGCACGGTCATCGAAGGAAGGAGAAAAAAGATGCTGCAGTAGTGCTTGGTTTTAAATTCCTAGGTAGACTCCGGTTAGGTCAGCAGTTTAATCTCTTCCAGAAATTGATGGGGTTTACAGTAAGTTTCCCTTGACAGATTTTTAGATCATTCCGGGTCTAATTTCCTCCTCATAAAGACCCCTGACAAAATTCTGACCAGCAGATTCAGAATTTAAAAGTAAGAATGATTTCTATGCACACGTTATTTGCTTATCCAGAATATTGTGATATACACCTTATTCATCTAGCTACCTTAAGGAATATATACATACTATGCAGTGAAAGACGCATGCTTAACATACATTCTAGAGCCACGTTTTAGTTACTCTGTTTAAAAAAAAAGTTTTAAGAAGTGGCAGTATATGATGGTCTCCAAAAAGCGATAAACTAACTTCAGCTTGTGAAAATCTGTGGGAATTTGTAAGGAACTAGTCTGGTAATGCACATTTTTTCTGCTTCTATAATTTGCTGATCAGTCTTTTTTTTTGGGATGCAGTAAACAAGGTAAGTGTAATAGTGACAAATGCTTTTATAGAAAGGCAGGATTTTTTTTTTTAAATGCAAGTCACAGATGATGTGAGGTGGGATTGGTGGGTATATTTTAGGACTCAACATCAAATACATGCACTGACATCTATTATGGTGCATGTCTGACCACACAACCATTCTGCATGGCTGCTTATGCAAAAGGAATAAGTCTTAAAGAATTTGGTATTCAAATATCAATAAACTTAAAATAATAACTAAAAAAAGTGTGTACACTACCAACCTAAGCACTGATATGCACACCCAAAAATGCAGTATTGTTAAGGAATTATACAGCACAACAAGCAGCTGTAAAAGGTACAGACTGATTTAAAAAGGCATCAAAAAGGGAGCACCTATTTAAATAACAGCTAGTGCTACCTAAAATAAGTTCTAGTGAAATACTATCCCCACCTCAGAAAGTCAGGCAGTTCAGCAATCTTCCATTTCTTGATGTGTTTCAATGTCATGAATTTAACACACTGGCGTACAGTTTCTTTAGTACTAACACAATTGGTAAAACCAAAAGTAAAGATAAACACCCAAAACAAGAGTGAGGAAGGTACTAACCTCCCATAGAAAGTGAGATAGCACTTCAGAAGCTTTAAACATGCAAATGCTATGAATACGCACAGAATGATATTAGAATAGCTATCAGAGCGTTAACAGTCTTGTGAAGTACAGCTGCAATGGGAGCGAAAAAAGAGCACCTAATAAAAGAACTAGAAAGTTCTGTGTGCCCACAGAAAGTAAGGCAACGGTTATGAAATCTGCTCCCTGCCATTCCTTAGGGCCTAAAATTCTCAAATAGCACACTGTTTCACTAGAAATCATAGCGAATGCATTTTCATCCTTGCAAAGCACAGCCGAAATGAAAACAGAAAAACAACAGTACTTAAAACTGCTTTGACAACCTTCTCTTTCATCACTAACGAAGATGGGCAAATGGCCATCTTGCTTGAAGTCGATCACACTTCATCCAAGGAATACCTAAAATGGAAATGTTTACCAGTATCTTGGGTGACCAGAAAAAAAGACAAATGTGAGTAAATAATATACTACTAACATAAGACCCCAAACACAAAACTTTAAATAAAACTTTTTCCTGTGGCACAACATCGTGACTTGGACATCAGATCATTCAAGATAGAGAAGGTTATGATCATTTGCTGATCGTAATGCGAATGTGTTCAAGACATGGATGCCAAGAAAGTCACCTTGAGAGTAAATCTCAAGAGGAGAATCTTTGCATCCATGTCAAGAACACAATTTGTCATTATGATCAGAGATCAAAATTCTTTGCAATGCATGTAGATTTATCTTCTCCATGCACTACATATTAGTCAAAAATAAGTTTAAAAACAAAAAAACGGATACATTTTGCGGGCTTTGAAAGCCAGACAAGCAGTGGGGCAGTGGTTACTGTCCCTACGAATTCCCTCTTGAAAGTGTTTATGATTACTATAAAGCAGTGATGAAAAGAAAAAGAAATATGTATATATTATAAGCTTCACTACTGATTAAAATTGGAGAACAGTTAGTCAAGACTTTATTCCTTATAATAACAGTCAGTCTATCCCCTGTTGACAGTCATACTGCAGCCTACTCCATTCAGAAATCTGGTGAAGTTTATTTAGACTGACTTTCAAGTAATGAAGAGAGACAGTATAAAGACAGAAACAGCAAGCTGAAAATGCCACTTAGATGCTGTGCGTACTTTAGCAAACAGCAGACAGAAATGGAAGTTGAAACAAAGCAGTTTCATGCCCTGCTGTTTACTGGTCAGAGAGGTTTGCTTTTAACATGGACTCTAGTCTAACAGTGCGTAGGGGATACTTAAAAAGAGGTTATGTTCTTACCATAACATTCCATCTGTGTTGTCTATTTTCATTCTTCCTAAACCTGTGGGTTTCGGATCCGACCTCGGATCTGACTCAGCCACTTTCCAACCTCAAGATTCGATACTCAAGCTCCTCCTCTCCATCCCATAATACCTCCTTCCCCAGCATACCTCAGATAGAGTAAGCTATAAATATCTATATAGATACAGACTAAGGAAAAAAAAAAAAAAAAAAAAAGGTCCTGGAGCTCAACCCAGGGATTACAGGAAAGTACAGTTGTGTACACTTACCATAAATGTAGATGTCTGAGTGTATTCACTGTTGCAGTCATCACATTTCCGTTATCTGCCTGCAGGTAGCCCTCAGTCGGCCTGAATACCAGAGTCTTGGATTCCTGCGTCGGATGCTCTCTTCTTCCATGACGTCACTTCGTCAGGGGTATAAAACATGCAGCCAACGCCATTACATCAGTTTTTCTTGCCCCAGATGTCAGGTGCCCCACACAATGGGAAGCAATAATATGTTATGTTACACCTCCATCAAAAAGCAAACACACCAGAAAGCTTAAAACAAGAAGCAAGGGTAGAGCTACGAGAAGTCAGGGGGCTGGAGGGAGGGTAACCAGGACTGCAACAGTGAATACACTCGAACATCTACATTTATGCTACGTGTACACAACTGTACTATGTTCTTCATGTTTCACTGTTGCAGTTATTACATTTGGGTTGATTCCCAAAGTTAAGTAAGGGAGGAAGACGTTAGAGAGCATTAGGGCCAGCTATTAAGCCCTGCAAAACTGCAGTGGCAAAACCAGCTCTGGAGCTAGAAAAAAGACATGTAGTAATGCTTGGTGAAGGTATGTACAGAGCTCCAGGTAGCAGCTTCTAGGATGTCCCTGGTAAGGACCCCTCTGAGAGAGGCTGTAGAGGCAGATGCAGCCCTGGTGGACTGTGATCTTATCCTCTGTGGGGTAGGTTTTCCATGGTGCTTATAGCAGAAATGAATGTAATGGACTATCCATTTAGAAATGGTTTGCTTTGAAATGCCTTCCCCTCTGTCCCTGCAGCAAAGCCAACTAGCAGCTGTTCAGATTTTCTGAGAGGCTTAGTCCTGTCCAAATAAAATCTCAGTTGTCTGTGCACGTGAGTGCAGAATTCATTCTCCTTTGTTTTGTGAATTCGGGGAAAAGGGTCGGCAAGTGAATGGACTGATTTAGGACCACACTAGACTCCACCTTGCGCATAAAGGCAGGATTGGTCCTGAGGGAAACTGTCTACATGGAAGATAATGAAGGGCTCCACTGCCATGAGGGCCTGTAATTCAGACACGCTTCTTGCTGAAGTGATGACTAGAAGGAAGGCTGTTTTCCAAGAAAGGAATTTCAACTCTGCAGTTGCAGCTGGTTCAAATGGAGGGAGAGTGAGCTTTTCCAATACAAAGTTAAGGTCCCAGGCTGGAGTAGGGGCTCACCTGGGGGGGGGGGGGGTCTTAAATATTTAGCCCCTCTGAGGAATTGCTTTAACAGGGGATGAGAGAAGAGGGGTGGTTCAGTATTATAATGTGCTGAAATTGCAGAGGCATGAAGGATAAGCCCTTGTGGAGCATTTATGTTAAGTACTGAAGAATATGAGGTAAGCTGGGTACCGCAGTGCCCATACCCTGGGTCTGGCTCCAAGAACAGTATCTTTTCCACTTTTCAGCATAGGATTTTCTAGTACTAGGTCTCCTTGCTTCCAGAATGACATCCAGCACCTGCTTACTGAGGGATGCTATTGGAGAGCTCAAGGAATTAGCCAGGCTGCAAGGTTCAGGGTTTGAAGCGGAGGGTGCAGAATCTGGTCCGCCTGCTGGGACAGCAAAGAAGGTGTCTGAGGTAGGTGCCATGGATCCAGCAGTATCATGCTGCGCAAGAGGGGGTACTAGTGCTGGCAGGCTGTTGCAATAAGTATTGTCCTTGGTTTGTCCTGTTTGATCTTTAGCAGAACCTTTGAAAGGAGAGGCAGAGGGGGAAAGGCATAAAATGAGAGGCTTTCCCAGGTAAAGGACTAGACATCCACTTTCCAAGCTTGACTGTGGGGAGTCCTTGTGCAGAATTTGTCCAATTGGAAGTTCTGGGGGGAGGCAAACAGGTCTATCTCTGGAATCCCCCATTTGTTCAAGAGGTTGAATATTTTTGGTTCCAGTTTCCACTCGTGTGGGTCCATGACATTTCTGCTTAGGTCGTCTGCCAGTGACTTTAGCTTGCCTGACAGGAATTGAGCTTGTATGTGCACTTGGTAGCTCAAGGCTGTGTTCCACAGAGCCATGGCTAGTCTGCAGAGAGAGTAAAGAGTGGGTACCCCCTACTTGTTTATGTACCACATAACTGTGCTGGTGTCTGGTGTCTTTACTAATAATTGTCCTGGAAGGATGTGGTCTTTGAAGGCTGTCAGGGAATTCTGCACAGCTAACATTTCTTTTTGGTTGATATGCAGGTGCATCCGACTCTGGTCCCATTTGCCCTGAATGCACTGCCCTGTCAAGTGAGCCCCCCATGCATAGGCTGGTGCGTCTGTTGTTAGGGTTTGGGCGGCAGGGGGTAGAGTGAAAGGGAGCCCTTTGTTGTGGTAGTAGGCCTCAGCCCACCAAAGGAACTCTGTCTTTATACAAGGAATGATAGGAATCATTGATTCCAGGTCCTGAGAATGTTGACACCATAGGCTTTTTAGATAGCAGTGTAGTTTCCTCATATGCAGTCTTGCATATGGAATTAGTAGAATGCAAGAGGCCATGAACCCCAAGGCTTGCAAAATTTTTCTTGCAGATAGCTGGGTCTTTGTGGCCAGTAGTTTGAAGTAGGACTTAATTCTCTGACGTGAGGTAGGCCATCTGGGAAGTTGTGTTCAAGCTTGCTCCCATGAATACAATTTGTTGGCAGGGTACTAGATGAGATTTATTTTCATTTATGGTGCACCCCAGCGAGGTTAGAAGTTTCTTTACGAATGCCAGATGTTTTAATAGCATGTCCTGGCTTTCTGCCTGACTCAGACAATCGTCCAGGTATGGGTATATTTGAATATTTCTTTGCCTGCAAAATGCAATGGCTGAAGCTAGACACTTTGTGAATACCCTGGGCGCAGTAGCTAAGCCAAAGGGAAGTGCAGAGAACTGATAGTGCATGGAGCCTGCTCTGAAGCGTAGGTATTTCCTGCAAAATTCCCTTATTGGAATGTGCAAGTAAGCTTCCTTTAAGTCTAAGGTTGCCAACCAGGCAACTTTGCCTAGCATAGGAAGCAGCTGTTGAAGTGTTAGCATTTTGAATTTTGGGATTACCAAAAAGGTATTCAGAATACAGAAGTCCAAGATAGGATGCCAGGAGCTGTCTTTTCTGGGTACCAGGAAAAGTCTTGAGTAAAAACCTTGTCCCCTTTCTTCTGCTGGGACAGGTTGAATAGCTCTGATACTTAGATGAGAGAGAACCTGCTGTTGAGCCTCTGCCCACTGATTTGGAGGTAGGTCTGGCCAACCGTTTGGGGTTGGTACGGGTGTGTAAGCGGAATCTGTATCCTTGGGAAACTATATTTAAAACCCATTTGTCCTGGGTAATGAATTCCCATTTTTTTTGCATGCAGGGCAATCTTTCCTCCTAAGGCAGCAGGCAGTTGAGCAGGGCTTGGAAGGGTTAAGGTTAAGACATTGTGACATTTTTCCGTAGGGGGGGTGTCTTACTACTTCCTGTTTTGGAAGTGGGAGCCCCCCACTGCCTAGGCCTGTGTGTAGCCTGAGACTGTAACTTAGGTGGTCTGCTGTTCCTGGGTTTGGACTGAGAAGGCCTGAAAGAGACTGGAAAGGACCAATTCTTTGAAGGCCAATGCCTACTAAATCTGGGAGGCTGTACTTGCAGGAAATCTTTAACAGTTTGCATAGATTTAGCTTTTTTCCTCCATCTTTTTGGGAACTTCTTCTGCTTTGTTGCCAAACAGGCAGTCTTGGTTTAAGGGAGCATCCAGTAATTTAGCTTTAACATGATCTGGCAAGTTTTGCTCCTTAACCCAAGCATGCCTTCTAAGTAGAAACCCAGTGACAGCAGCTCTGCAAGATGCTTCTAAAGAGTCAAAACCACATTGCAAAGTATGTTTACCAACTTGTTCAGCAGAATGCATTAAATCCTGTAATTCTTTATGTTCAGCAGTCAGGAACCAACATAATTTTCTGTTAAAGTCCCATAATATGCTGCTGATGCTTTAAAATATGAAACTGGCAATTTAAGGCCCTAATGGCCAAAGAAGTGTATACCTTCTTACCCCATCTGTCCAAGACCCTAGAATCTCTATTAGAGGGGGTAGGATTTTTGGCAGCAGTAGCCTTAATGCCGTTTGGATCCGCAGTAGGATTCTTGAAGAGGAACTTGTGAGAGTCAGGTACTCTAATACCGGTCAGGTTTTCTGGGAGCTGGAGGTAAAGTGTCTAGGAACAGGCTAGATTCCAAGAAGGCATCATCTACAATGTCCAGAACAGGAGGTATAGCTAAAGGCCCGTGTTGAGGGAGAAGTAAGAATTCCCTAAGCCTCTTTTTGGAGTCAGAGTAATCCTGGCTTTCCCAGCAGAAATGCTCCAAGAGAGTGTGCAAGGTTTCACAAAAAGAAAAATTTTCTGAAGGGGAAGCAGAGGGAATGGAATTCTCTGCCTCAGAATCCTCATATGTAGATAAGGGCAAATCCTGGTACTCAGAAGAAACAGAGATTTCGGAATCCTGATCAGACGAATCAGAAGGAAAATCAGTTCTAGGTGTCTCGGAGGGGGAAGGCTGGCTTCCCCTAATTAAAGTAATAAGGTCTTCAGCCATTCTAAGCATTTGTTTTTTAGGCATATGGGCCTAACCATGTGGTTTGGACGTCGGTTTTCTAGGCGTGGGTCGAGTTTTAGGCCTGGATGAAAAAGATGGCGTTGGTTTAAAATGCAACTCTGTGGGCCTGAATACACCCACAGAAGCCAGTGCCTGCACAGCGGCTCCAGACCCATCCAAGGTAGAGACATCTGCAGGTTCCACAGTCGAAGAAGCATCTTGCGGCAGTAGAGGCCTGCAAATCTGTAAAAGTGGGTATCAGGGGCTGCGAAAATGCCTCACTGAGTACCGGCGAACTGGCGACTAGCTTAACGGAAGCGTCGTCGGCAGATTTGGACCTATGCGGTCTGTCTCTGTCTTTATCCTTAAGTTTTTTCGGAATATCGGTAGTTGGATGGCTTACCGAAGCCATTTCTGGATAGTTAAACCGAGTACCAAAATAATTTGCTGTGAAAATAGACAGATGACAAACAGTTTGGGGGTTGAATAAGGCACAAAACAGACAGCGAGGGACGTCGTGGTCTGGGCCTAAGCAAGGAATGCAGTACGAATTAAAGTATTTATGAGGTATTTGCTTTCCACAGGTAAGACAATTGTTAACTTTTAGTAACATCGATTAAGAGCAAGATAAAGGATCCCCAAAGGGGTACTTAGCTTTTTTCAAAGACTTTGGTTCTGAAACTTGAAAACGAAAACTTCAGGAGTCAGCCGACTGGCACTTGCGAACTGCTTCTGCTTCAGGCACCGCGTGGCAAGAAAGACTGATGTAATGGCATCGGCTGCATGTTTTATACCCCTGAAGACCTGAAGTCATGGAAGAAGAGACAGCATCCGATGCAAAAATCCAAGACTCTGGTATTCAGACCAGCTAGCTGAGGGCTACCTGCAGGCAGATAACCCAAATGTAATAACTGCAACAGTGAAACACGAAGAACATCTACAGTTCCTGAGAGAAACCAACTCCGTCATGTCTACATGGAAAAAGAGGCCAGGAGGAAGGAGAGTGTGGGGAGGGCGAGGAAGAATGAAAACAGACAACACAGATGGAACGTTATGGTAAGAACATAACTTCTTTAAATGATGTTGTCATTTCCATTTGTTCCTCGACCTGTGGGACAGAGTCCCCAGCTACACAGAACCTAGGGTGGCCCTTATGGAAGGAAATTCCAAAGCACCATAGAGCCAAAACCAGCTATATTCCTTGAAATTATGTTAGTATGCAATGCAAAATAATAAGTATGGGACCTTGGAGAGGCAGCTGCACATATATCGTCAATTGACACTCTCAAGGAAAAGACTTGAGAAGTCTTCATAGATCTCACTGAATGAGCCTTGACATGCTCTGGCAAGGGCAAACCTTTTGATGAACAAACAAAGGTTTAGTAACTGCAGTGCCTTTCCTCACATCTGAAGATGATTTAAAACTAGTTTGTCAGATTTTCTGAAGGATTTTTGTCCTGTCCAAATTAAAACAATTGCCTATGAACACCCAGAAGATGCAGCGTGTATTCTCCCGTATTCTGGAAGCTGAGGAAGAAAACCGGAAGATGACAGGACTGATTGATATCTGTGGCCACTTTAGGTAAAAAGGATGAATTGGTCCGTAAGGAAACTCTATCCTTATGGAAGACCAAATAAGGAGGTTTAGCAGAGAGCCTGGACCTCAGAAACTCTTTTTGCTGACATAATAGCAACCAAAAACACTGTTTCCAGGAAAGGAAGTTCAGATTCACTTTAGCTGCTGGTTCAAAAGGAAGAAGAACCAAGGCTTGTAGAATCAAAGTAAAACCCCAAAGAGGGGTTGCCTCTTTATAGGATTCATAGGTTAGTACTAGGCTAACTGCCCTTGGGGATCATTTTAAGCCTAGCCAGTTACCCCATGTGAGAATCAAATCATGCACTTTGTGTCTGTAAGGTAAACACCTTAACCATTATGCCAGCCTCCCATCCTTTGATTGGAGAAAGGAGCAAAAATGTGCCCCTGAGAAAAACCTTACACAGTTTGGAAGATGCTAGGGTAGCAGAGTTTTCCCCAGTGTGGAAATGCAAAATGGCTGCTAACTGAACCATCACAGTGGAGTAGCTGGCTCTGTTCTGAAAAAGAAAGGCCAGGAAGTCTAAAATCACAGGAACAGGAGCCGTAAAAGAATCGATCAACTTCTGCTGAGACCAAATAGAGAATCTTTTCCATTTGCTCTTACATCTTCCTAGTAGAAGCTTACAGAGCTGAAGTCAGGATCTGTCGGATGAAAGCCTGGAATGTCTAGTCATCACTGGAAGTGGAGAAGCCAGAAGTCACTGAAACCAATGCAGTAGGAGTGTACAAATCCAATTTAATATCACAAATTAAACACCCAAGTTAAAACTTTCACCTAGAGGACTTCCTCAGGTGCTTTAGCGCATTTAACTTGTAATATTAAATTGGATTTGTACACGCCTACTGCCTTGGTTCCAGTGACTTCTTGTTTGTGACTACGAGTTTATGCTGAAATTCACTGGATTTACTGGAGGTCTGTTATTATAAGTGGAGAAACCATGCGGTTAATTTTAAACCTTGAAGGATCAGATAAGTCTGTCCCGAGGGGTGGGGCAACAGGTCTGGAAGAGGTTAAGGTGAACCAAACCTGTCGTGGCCAGAAAGGAACAATGAGGACTACTTTGCTCTTCAACTGATGAGCTATCTTTAAAACCTGGAATCAGGGTTAATGGATGAAATGCAAAGAGTAGACCGGGAGGCCAAGCAAGGACTAGAGTATTTCTCAGGGGCTGCCCCTGAGGAGGGATCAGGGCAAAGAACTTGCTGCATTTGTTGATGAGGGGAAAGGCAAAAAGGTCACAGCAAGGCCGTCCCTACTTATGGAAGATCATGTTTGCCACTGACTGGTTCAGAGACCACTCATGAGGCATCAGTACCATTCTGCTCAGCCTGTCCACCAGAATGTTGGACTCCCCGGGAATATGCATTGCGATTAGAAAGCAGTTAGTAGAGATCGCTCACTGCCACACTCGTATTGCTTCTCAACAGAGTGGGTAAGATATGGTTCCCCCTTGTTTGTTGATGTACCATACAAAGGACGTACTGTCCGTTTAAATTGCAATGGTCCCGAGAGAAGAAAGCTGTGTACTGTTTGCAGTGCTAGAACCACTCATCTCCAAGACGCTGATATGCAATTTGGTCTCCTGAGACCATCACATTCCTTGGACTGTCCATCCCAGAAAATGTCCTCAGCCCTCCCCAAATGGGAGGGGTACATGGTCAGCATGGCGTTTGGCGATGGAAGAATGAAGGGATGACCCTGGTCAACTTCCAGGGAATGGAACCACTACAGAAGAAAGTCTTTGTAAACCCTCAACAGTTTTATAGGGTAAGTCAGAAGATGCTGATGTACTGACCATTGAAACAATAATGTCCACTGTAGGATCCGCATGTGTAAGTGTGCTGTGGGCAAGAATGTTATAATGGCAGCCATAGAACCTAACTCTCTTAGAGCTAGTTTTACTGGCTGAGATGGGAATGCTAGGATTTACGATGCATGAATCCTTATCATGGACACCCTGTCTGGAGGAAGAAAGACCATAGTTCTGATTGCGTCCAAACAAGCTCCAATAAAGTCTATTATCTGGACAGGACTGAGCTGCGATTTTTGAGTGTTTACAGTTATGTCCAGAGTGGGAGATAACTGTGACAGGTAATCCCTAGCTTGAATGAGTAGATGCCTGGTTGAAGTGGTTAGAAGCCAGTTATTAAGATAAAGAAACACATGGAATCCCTGCAGTCTGAGATGAGCTGCAACTACTGCCATGCATTTGGTGAACACCCTGGGGGCTGTGGCAAGATCAAATGGAAGCACTTGGAACTGGTAATGGCTGGCTCCTAGCCCGAAATGAAGATACCTTCTGGATAGACTCTCCATTTTGATATGGTAGTACTCATCCTTCAGGTGTATTGAGTACATCCAGTCATCCATCGTCAGAAGAGGTAGGATGGATTACATCATGACCATCCTTCAAGTTTTTCACCGATTTGTTCAGGAATGTCAGATCCAGAATTGGCCTTGGGTCTCCCATTTTTCTTTGGTACTAAAAAGAACTTTGAGTAATTGCCCAGTCTGGCTTGGTAAGGTGGGACCTCCTGGATGACTCTTTTGGAGCAGCTTTGTAATTTTTAGCACTGCTGCCCCTCTCTGATTACATGGCACATCTGGGGTGTTAAGTTTTCGGTTTGGGAAGATTTAAGAAGGGAATTGAGTATCCTCTGGATATGATCCTTTGCACCCATTGATCATTTGTGATGGCTAGCCAGGTATATGGGTGCAAGGATAAGTGCCCCCAACTGCCTCTAGAGATGGAGAGTTGGTCAACCCTTCAGGAGCGCTGAAAAGGTCTGTCAGAGAAGAATCCTGAGACCCTTGATTCTGTGGACCATCTCTGTCCCTGGGCTGGCGTCTACCATTTTAACTATCCCCCCTCCCCCTCGCCGCTGGAGGAAAAGGTTTTCCTGAGAATCCTGAAAAGGACCTTGAGATTTCCTGAACCACATATTTTCCCTCCACATTGATTCTTGGAAAAGGATCCTTGTGAGGTGGAAAAACGGATTCCGATGGCAGACAAGGACTTCCCATCAGTCTCACTGAGGGAGAGTCCGTCACGAACTGTAGGGCCAAACAGAGATGAGCCATCAAAGAATGCATTGACAAATGACACCTTGAAAAGTTCCACAAAGTCACACAGCAGCATCCAGGCATGATGCCCAATGGCAATGTCACAACTGGCGGCCCTAGAGGTGCCTTCAGCCACATGGGAGATCAGTCTCATAGACAAATTAGAAATTGATTGGAGAGAGTGGCCATTGTGGAGGAAAACATATTGTGTTCCTCTTCAGACATGGACTCAGGGACCGAGACAGAAAGTTCCTTGATCAGGTCCCCCTGTAGCCTGGTAAAATGAGAGTGCAGTGGTGCAGCGGTCAACACGGTCACCACACAGCAAGAGGTGCTCCGCTTCTGTGCAAAGTCTGCATGTCCTTGCATTTGCGTGAGTTTCCTCTGGGTGCTCTGGTTTCCTCCCACATTCTACAGACATGCATCTGAAGCATTTCTCTCCATGCCTCCCCTGAAAACATGCTCTCTCCTAGCCAGATTTTCCCAGTCACCAAATGTTAATCAATCAAAATAAATAAATAGTTCAACGCTGGTAAAGCAAATATGGATGAAGCATAAACCCTCTTGTCAAACCTGTCCAAAGCCCTAGACTCCCTGTTAGAGAAATGGAGAGAGGAGCTCTTCTGAGTTAGCTCCCTTTTGGTGGCTGCTGCAACAACCATGGCATCTACTGGGATTCCTTTAAGCCCATTGGGGTTTATCCAAGGGAGCACTTAAGATCTTGTCAGCCCGCTTGGGTATAGGCTCTATAGTGTCCAGATCCTTCCATGCGCTGTTGGAAACCAGCTCCATAATAGGATCCGCTGGGTGGGTGGGGGGGCAACCAAGATGTAGACGGGCTGGTGCCGAAGACCTACAAGAGCACCAACTCCTCCAGGTTAGTGCTTTGAGAAGACCATCAACCATTCTGGAGGAGGATCTCCAGGATGTCCTCAAAGGAGACATCATCAGGTAGACATCTCGGGGACCCTTCCCCTTCCTTTAAGTCAGTGCCTGTAGTGACAGATCAATGTGGGGAATCCAGGTGTCTCCTTTTACACCTCTTCTTCCTAGGGACCTCCTCAGTGGGATACTCTGAGGAGGTGTCAGAAGAAAAACGGGGTTCCACAGTGGGAAGAGGATGGGGGCTTTGCAGCACCAGCTGTCCCAGTGGAAGATGACAGACCTCACGGACAGACTCCATGGGGGCGGGGATGGGAGCCGATGGTGGGAGAACAGTGAATCCCCTAGGATGGGTGAGGACCCTCGCCAACATCTTGAAGGCAGATGGACTGCGAGGATCTGAGAGCTATTCCTCTGGAGCCGAAGCCATTGAAGCAGACTTCTCCCAAACCCCGGCCACCCTCCAAATCAACAGACCGAACGACCTCTGATCCGAAGGTTTCAGTGCTTTACTAGGAGGTTCTGAGGAGAAGTGCTCCGGGGAATGCTTCCTGTGTTCCCTGGCCTCCTTGAGCTTTCTAATGGGGGGTTGAGCCTCTAAAGTGGAGGATGTGGAGGAGTGAAGGTGGAAGTAAGGCCTTCAAAACCAACTTCTTGTGATGGTCTGCAAGAGCACTCAAGATTAAAACCACCACACACCTTGCAAGAGCTGTCTAGGTGAGCAGGGCCTAGACAGTAAACACACTCCCTGTGTGCATCAGACAAGGGAATCTTATTCCGACAGGAAGTGCATTTTTTAAACCCCAAGGGATAGGCTCATAGGTATGTACTAGGCTATCTGCCCAAAGGCATTTATAAGCCTAGCCGGAATGTGTTGGCTTTCACCTCCCCCTTAGATTAGTTTCCTGTGCCTCTGTCCAGCAGAGCCACTGAAGTGATCCCTGGGGTAAACGTTCGGTTTCCCATCCACTCGTCAAAGTTTCTCTTGAAGAGTGTTGGTTAGGAGCTCTGCCTAATGTAGACTGGAATCTTGTTCCAGAGCATGGGAAGTCTCTGGGACAGGAATCTATCCCTCCAGCACGTCCTATTTATTGTTGTGGTGAAGTTTAGATCCCTAGTGTGTGTGGCTCGAGGGGATATGGTTTTCTTTATGTGGAGCATGTCTATCAATTCTGGGTTGGACATGGCCTTGTATGTCAGGCACAGATCACCTCTGAGTAGGCAGTATGCAACAGAGTACAGCTGGAGTTTCTTCAGTCGAGCTGCATAGGGCATCTGTCTGAGGCCAGTGATCCTCTTGGTGAGGTACTTCTGTGGTCTTTCCAGCAGTTGCAGGTGTCTTGTAAGGTACATCCCAAATGGGGCGTTATACTCTATGATGGGTCTGATGAGTGAAGCGTAGAGGGGCACAATTATCTCTTTTGATCTGGATGCAAACCCTTTTGTGATTAGGTGGGCCACATAGAAGGATTTTATAACCAATTTGGCAATGTGTTCATCAAAGGAGAGATTACCATCTACTTGGGTCCCCAGATCTCTTATTACGTCTTCCGTATTTAGGGGGGCTACCACCTACGTGGTAGTTTGTGGGTACTTTGTTTTTTTCCAAAGGGGATGACTATGCACTTTTTGGCATTTAGCTTGAGACCATGGTTTTGACACCCGGTATCTGTTTCAGTGAGACCCTTTTGGAGGATGTCTGTGTCAGCTGGAGAATCAATTATAGCCCCTAGTTTGCAGTCTGCGAACTTGGTCAGCCATAGTCCTCCTGTGCTTGCCTGTACCTCGGAGAAGTATATGCCGAACAGGAAGGGTCCTAGGACTGAGCCCTGGGGAACGCCAATTGTAACTGGTTTAGAGTCAGACCTAGCTCCCGCAACTCTTACCATGTGGGTTCTGTCCATGAGCCAGATGGCAACCCATCTCATGATGTAGGGGTTTATGTTCAGGCTGGTGAGCTTGTCTATAATACCAGAATGGGAAATGGTGTCGAAGGCCTTTGCGAGGTCTAGGTAGGTTGTGTGGACCACCTTTTTCCTCATATATAGCCTTGGTAACTGCCTCAAAGTCGTCCACCAGATTTAGGAGGTATGATCTGTCCTTAAAACCGAACTGGGTAGGGTCCAGTATTCAGAGGTTCCCAATGTCTCTATTAATGAGAAATTAGAAGTTATGTACCTACCATAACGTTCCATGTTAGTTGTCTTCTCTCGCCTTCTTTCTTGCTGGATGGGTTCGGAGCTGATCCTCGGCTCCGACTCGGCACTTGCTTTAGCTCGAGAACTCCTTTTACCAGCTCGAGGCAACCCTATATCCCATGATGCAAGGCGGAACTACCTCAGATCTCGTTTGGCAGCTAACTAACCTTGCTAAAGATTATCCTAACAGAAACAGGAACAATGGTTCCTAAAAGAAATCCTCCTAACAACGTACCGGAGGAAACAATCTAATAGGAACTCTCCAAGATCTGTCCAGGCCAGGGGGAAGGAGGGAGGGACGCAAGAAAGAAGGCGAGAAGACAACTAACATGGAACGTTATGGTAGGTACATAACTTCTAAATGTTAAGTTGTCAATCTCGCCTTCATTCTTGCTGGATGGGACCGCGTCCCTAGCACCTGTATCCCGGGTGGCTCAACGGAACAGACTCTTGAGAACTGTGGAACCAAAACTGGTCCTATCTCTAGAGGCCAAGTCCAACTTGTAATGAGAGACAAAGGTATGAGGTGTGGCCCAAGTAGCTGCTGCACAAATGGTATCAATGGGTAGTCTATCCTGAAAAGCTGCAGAAGTGGATAGACTCCTGGTTGAGTGTGCTTTTGGCTTAGAAGATAGCTGTTTGCCCCTGAGAGAGTACACATAGGAAATAGTGGAAGTCAACGATCTGGATAAGGTCACTTTAGATACTGGAAGACCTATCCTGTTTTCTGCATAGGAGACAAATAGTTGGTCCGATTTTCTGAATTGTTTAGTTCTATGCAAATAGTACCTGAGCTGACGATGGACATCCAAAAATGCAGTTTTGTTCAGCTCTGTCGGAATAGTTTGGGAAAAAGACTGGTAGATCTATAGATTGGTTAATGTTGGTTTGAGATACGACTTTGGGAAGAAAGGAAGGGTTAGTTCTTAATGATACCCTGTCCTTATGAAAAAACAAATAAGGGAACGGATGCAGAGAGCTTGAATCTCGAAACCCTTCTTGCAGAAGTGACAGCCAGTAAAAATATAGTTTTCCAGGTCAATAACTTCAAAGAACATGAAGCAGATGGTTCAAGGGCGGTAGTATCAAGGATGCCAACATTAAGTTTAGATCCCATTGCGGAGGAGGATGCTTTATAGGTGGTTTTAGGAGGAAAACTCCTCTAAGAAAGGCCTTGCATAACCTATGAGACATAATGTTATTGTCATGCAGGCCAACATGATACTTAGAAATAGCAGCCAGTTGTACTTTGACTGTAGATGACGAGGATCCTGAATGAAAAAACCTCCGCCAGGAAATCTAAAACCGAATGTACAGGAGCAGTAAAGGGGTCAATATTTCTGGAATTCGCCCAAATAGAAAAATGTCGCCACTTGCTAGCATAAACAGTCCTAGTGGACGACTTCAAGGAAGAGACTAAAATGTCTCTGAGTCCGAAATCATCGGTAGCCTGGCTGGGGTAGGAAGTGGAGCAACCAAGCAGTGAGGTTGAGAGAATGAATGGCCCGGTGCTGCTGACCCGATTGGTGGATCAAGAGATCCGGAACTGGGTCCAGATGCCAGGGCTGCACCAGAAGGTGACGATGCAGAGACGGAAACCAAATTTGTCGAGGCCAATATGGGGCAATGAGGATCAACTTGGCTCTCAAAACGGTGGCTTTCTGAATGACTTGTGGAATCAAAGGAAAAGCGTACAGAAGTCCCCGGGGCCAATCCTGGGTTAGAGAGTCTCTCAGAGGTTGGCCTGGAAGGGGAAACAGAGTGAAGAAATCGGGGCACTTGTTGTTTTGAGGAGTAGCAAAAAGATCGCAACAAGGAGTGCCCCACTTCAGAAAAATCTGATCCACTACAGATTGATTGAGAGACCACTCGTGAGGCATCAGAATGGATCTGCTCAGCCTGTCCGCTAATAGGTTGGACCTGCCGGGGATGTGCGTTGCTATCAGAAACCGCTGAGAAGAGATCGCCCACTGCCAAAGTCTGAGAGCTTCTCGACATAACGGATAGGACCTGGTCCCGCCCTGCTTGTTGATGTACCAGACTACGGACATGTTGTCCGTCTGTACTGCAATAGTCCCGTGGGAAGAAAGTCGCTGAGGGCTTGCAACGTTAAAAGCACTGCTCTCATCTCCAGGACATTTATGTGCAGATGGTATTCTATGGGTTGCCACGTCCCGTGGACCATCCTGCCCTGATAATGCCCCCACCCGATCAGAGAGGCATCCGTAGTGAGTGTGGCAACTGGGGGAGGGGAATAAAGTGTCGGCCCTGATGAAGAAGAGGGGAAGATATCCACCAGTTCAGATGAGCTCGCACGACTGTGTTACCAAGATTTCGTGCCTCATCGGGAGACTGTGGTACGACCACTGCGTGAATAGCATCCACTGCAGAAGACGCATGTGGAAGCGAGCCAGTGGTAGAAGAACAATGGCCGCAGCCATAAGACCTAGAACCTTCAGTATAAATCTGGCTTTGATCTTGTTGCTTTGCAAAAGAAGCCGAACAAATTTTTGGATGTCCAGAATTCTTTGATCAGTTAGTCTGGCTAACATTTTGGCGGTGTTTAACTCTGCGCCTATAAAGGTGATACATTGGCAAGGCAGCAGAGAAGATTTTTCGAAGTTTACTGAAATTCCCAAACTCCTGCAAAGCTGTAGAGTGCAGTCTCTGGACTGAAGAAGCTGACACTTGGTGGTGGCGGAGAGGAGCCAGTCGTCCAAATAGGGAAACACCTGGAATCCTCGACGTCTCAGATGAGCTGTGACCACTGCCATGCATTTGGTAAACACTCTGGGGGCTGAAGTGAGGCCAAAGGGCAGGGCTCTGAATTGGTAATGACTGGATCCTAGCCGAAAGCGGAGAAACCTTCTGGAGCGTCTGTGAATCTTTATGTGATAGTACGCATCCTGAAGGTCTATAGAGCACATCCAGTTGTCCTTGCCCAGAAAGGGCAGAATGGACTGAAGCATGACCATCCGGAATCTTGCCTTCTTGACAAATCTGTTCAGATTGCTCAGGTCTAATATTGGTCTCCAATCTCCCGTCCTTTTGGGGACCAAAAAGAATCTCGAGTAGACGCCGGATCCTACCTGGTCTGCTGGCACAGTCTGGACGGCTCTTTTTCTTAGGAGCTTTGAAACCTCCTGTTCTGCCAAATCCCTTTGACCGGGTGAGATGTCTGGAAGGGATTGAAGAGGTACGGGAAACCTTTCGAAGGGGATTTTGTAACCCTCGGATATAATCGACTGTACCCACATCTCTTGAGATAGGGATTGCCAGGCTACTGGGTACAGCGAAATCCTTCCCGAGTGCCTCCAAGGGTGGACAGTCGGGCAACACCTCAGGGATGCTGAAAGGGCTTCTCAGGAAGAGACTCCCTGTTGCCCTGGTTCTGAGGACCCCCTGCCTCTAGGGCGTCTATTATTGTTACCCCTCTGCCTCTGGGGATAAACTGACCACGTGTGTCCGTGTAGCTCCTTGGGCTTTACGGAACCACATCTTCCCCCTTCTGACCCTTGGGGTATGGTCTAGAAGGAGTGGAAAACTGGACTCCAACGGCAGAAAGAGTTTTACCGTCCTGCTCACACCTGGTCAAGGTATCCTTCACCTGAGGTCGGAACAAAGCCGAACCATCAAAGAGGGTATTAGTGAAGGACGCCTTAAAGGGGTCGCAAAATTACAATGCCGCATCCAGGCTTGGCGCCTAAGAGCAACTCCTGTGCCTGCGGCCTGCTCGCTCCATCGGCCGCATAGGATATGAGCCGCATGGAGGAGTTAGATATGGAATTCAGGATAGCAAGCTGCGAGGCAATCTTTTCCTGAGCCCCAGCAGCAGAAGGATCCTGGACTACTTCTCCCAGTTCCTTGAGAACATCTCGTTGAAGCCTGGTGAAGTGACAAAGATAATTCAGCGAACGCATAGCAAAGGTCGCTGAAGAAAACATCCGCTTTCCATACCTGTCCATGGTCCTAGAGTCCTTATTAGGAGGATGGACAGGTACTGAAGGATCCGCCAATTCCTTCTTAGTGGCAGCCGCCACCACCATAGCATCCACCGAACACCCTTGGAAAGGAACTGTTTGTCGAAGGGGCCGTAATGAATTTGGATGGTCTTCTGGGGACAGGTTCCACAGAATCTGGAGCCACGCCTTACGAGCCACTACCTGCATGAGTGGGTCGAAGGCGGAGACACCCAGGAGGTGGAGGGTCGGGATCCAAAGCCTCCAGGTATACCGACTCATCCTCGGAGGGGTCAATGGAGGGCCAATTCCCCTCTGTTTGAGGAGCTCAAGGATGTCGAAAAAGAGACATCCTCAGAGGGGACCAGGGGAACCCTCCGACTCATCTAAGTCGGTATCAGATGTAGTAGACTCAGGGAGTCTGTGTGTTTCCTCTTACACGCCTCTTCCCAGGGGTTCCCCTGCAGGATCAGGAGAAACTTCGGAAGAGGAGGAAATTCCCAGTGGGGAAACCTGGGGCGATGGATCCCTGGGCCTGTAAGCAAGAGGTTGGCAAGAGGCATCTGCAGGCACTGAAGAGGGAGGAGCTAGAGGGATGGACCGTTGACCAGGCTCAGAGGCCAGGACACTCCTCATCACCTCAAAGGCTCCTCTCCCGGGAGGCCGGAACACACCCGCTCGAAGAAACAGGAATGGCCGGCTCCAAAAGAGAAGGCTCCGAGGCCGATGTCGGCGCCGAGCTTACCAAAGCCGAAGCTCCGAGAGCGGGGTCGGACAAGGGTCCGATGCCACTAGCCCCCTCGGAGCCGACAGTGGAAACCCGACGACCGGATCCCTCCAAGGAAGGTCTCAAGGAGGTGATCGGAGCCGAGGACAGCCGGAGCGAAGGATGTATCGGCTCCGCATCGAAACAGTCGCTGTCCCGAAGCTCCGGCCCGAACTGCGGTGTGGAGTCGGAGGAGGAAGTTCAAGGATTGGGGCTATAGCCGAAGTCTGTTGAGACGGGCTATGGAGCATTTGGGCCAGTGCCTGAGACTTCAGCCTGCTTACCACCCTCTCTAAATCGTGGTCAGACAGCCTGGAAGATCTCGAAGATCGGCTCCGATGGCTCCGCTCCGACAAAAGAGGAGACCCCGGAGCCGAGTGGATACTCAGTATAGAAGGGGACCGGGATCTCTTACGGGTCGAAGCCATCGGAGCCGAAGTCCCTTGAACCCCAGATGGAGCCGAGGATATCTCGGCTCCGATGCTGGATAAAGTGTCGGCTCCAGCCGGAGCCGACAAGGCCACAGTAGACAGGGTATCGGAGCCGGTCGGCGCCAAACCCACTACTCGAACAGCAGATGTATCGGCTCCGACGGAGCCGGAGCAACCGGAGGAGGCTTGGACACTGTAGCCTGAGCCTTCGGTGGTTTAGAAGGTTTTCCTGACCCTAATTTAGGAGGAGAACCTTCTGGCTTAAGTAAGCCTCGGAGGATGAGTTTATTCCTCCTTTCCTGCAGGACTCTCTGGCTAAAAGCATGACATAAAGCACAGGAGTCCTGCAGGTGCAAAGGCCCCAGGCAATAAACACAAGAAGTGTGACCGTCTGTCAGAGACATTTTCTGACAGCACTGGTCACACTTCTTGAAGCCTGAGACCTTGCCTTCCTTTGACATCCTAGGAGGATGGAAACGCAAACAATCCCCACAAACACACAAATTAATCCCTTACACAAACACACAGGAAGGGAATAACCAATGGGGAAGTAGGCCTGACTAAAAAACTTTAGACTAAAGATTATAAAAAGTTTGAAAACAAGGGAATAGGGTGGGCTGTAACTAACTACAGACTAAACTGACACTAAAAGGGAAAAATAAACCCCTAACTACTCTTTTTCTTATTTTACAAAGAAAAACTTACCTCAGCTGGCAAAGGAGACCTCTTTCGCTAAGCGGCAAATGAGATCTGGGGTAGTTCCGCCTTGCATCATGGGATATAGGGTTGCCTCGAGCTGGTAAAAGGAGTTCTCGAGCTAAAGCAAGTGCCGAGTCGGAGCCGAGGATCGGCTCCGAACCCATCCAGCAAGAATGAAGGCAAGACTGACAACTTAACATCATGATAATTCGCTCCATAGCCTTGCAGACCAAGCTTGTCAGGCTTATAGGACGATAGTTCCCGGGGTTTGTTGTGGCTCCACCTTTGTGGAGCAGAATAACCGTTGCTGTGCGCCACTCTATGGGCATGTAGCCTGTGAACAGGCTGAGTTTGAACAGTGTGTTTAGGTGAGGGGTTAGTTCATCTTTGAGCTCATATAGGACACAGCCTGGGACACCAGCGGTCTGTCGTGATGGACTCCCATGCCGCTAGGTGCTCCGAGAAGTGCCCCCCGACTGCCTCCAGAGTGGAGCAGTCGGGCAACCCTTCAGGCTGCTGTGTGGGCCGTTCAGAGAAAGGTTCTCTGGGCCCAAAGTTCCTCGGAGCCCCTCTGCCCCTGGGCGGCATCCTCCCTGTCCTCCTCTGCCACGGAAGGACTGGTTGTCCGGAGCGGGTTGGGAGTGTTGCGATTTCCAGAACCACATCTTCTTCTGACCCCTTTGGTTCTTCAAAAAGGACCGCTGGGGAGCAGAGAAGCGGACTCAGATGGCAGACAACGTCTTCCCGTCCTTCTTGCTCTGGACAAGCGTCTCGCGAACCATTTTGCCAAACAGGGCAGAACCATCGAAAGGGGCGTTCGCAAAGGACGCTTTAAAGGGCTCCGCAAAGTCACAATGATGGAGCCAGGTCTGACGTCTCATGACTAGGCCCGCTCCGCTAGCTCTAGCGGCTCCACCGGTGGCGTGGGACAATAGCCGCATAGAGGTATTTGAAATAGATCTCAGAGTGGCCATTCGACAGACTCGAGGGCAGGGTCGAATCAGAAGTACCAAGTACTGTCGGTGCCGACCCAACCCCGGCTCCGACGCTACTCTGCTCCGAACCCAGGTAGCGGATCGGAGAAGGAGCAATTGGAGTGAAAAAGGGTGTCGAGCTCCCCCCCGAAGGGGGGGGGGGCAAGAGCACTCCCATCTGCAGCTGGTCCTGGATGAATCTTCGCATCATCCTGTCCAAGTCTGCATCTGACATGCTGAAAGTTGATCTCGACGAGGCCACCGAGGCAGGCCTGGAATGCCATCTCGATGACCTCGATGGAGATCGGGCCTCCTCGGGCCCTGGGGAGAAGCAAGGAGATCGGAGCCTAGGAGGAGGAGACCTAGAAGCTGTGGAGGGAGAAGCCCGTTTAGCTGGCGGGGCCGAAGCGGAGGCCTCGGGCCGCTAGGTGCTTCTCCCCGTTTCTCCTCCTAGCCTCCCCTGTCCTCCGGCGCTTTAGTGGGAGTTTAACCGC
>NC_056732.1:42821866-42873198 GCF_019279795.1 Protopterus annectens | reverse complement strand
TAAAGCAAAGATCACAAGACTTGAAGAGCAGACCAGATTTCCTAAAGAACTTAGTTTTGTCCAAACAGAATTTAAACTGCCTGTGAACATAAAGCAATTCGATGATTCTCTCTCTCTCATTTTGAGAGATAGGATAAAATGATAGTAAATGGACAGACTAGTTAAAGACATTTAATTTACAACTTTGGGCAAAAAGGAAGGGGTAGTCCTAAGAGACACCATATCCCTATGACAAATCAGAAACGGAGGAGCCATAAGAGCTTGCTGTTCTGAGACTCTCTTAGCTGAAGTCAAAGCCACCAACTGTTTTCCATGTACAAAATTCTAAAGAAGCCGAGAAAGCCAGTTCAAAAGCTGAGAGAGTTAACTTTTCAAACATACAGTTCAAGTCCTAGGAGGAGGAACAGATTTTCTTGAAGGTCTCATGTGTAGGACACCTGATGTATCATTCCCCTGCAAAACTAAGGACTTTCCACAGACTCAAGCAATTACAGACTCATAATTCTGACCAGCCTCATATGCAAAACCATGGAAAGACTGGTCGTGGAACTAATCAATAACATAGAAAGTACAGTTGTGTACCTACCATAAATGTAGATGTTAGAGTGTATTCACTGTTGCAGTCATTACACTTGGGTTATCCTGCTGGCAGGCGACCCGCAGTCGGCCCGAGTTCCAAAGTCTTGGTCCAGCATCGGTTGCTGTCGCATCTTCCCTGATGTCAGTGCGCCAGGGGTATAAAAGTTGCAACCAACGCCATTTTCTTCAGTTTTTCTTGCCCCAGATGTCAGGTGCCCCCAGATAGGAAGGCTGGATAGATAAAAATATGCCAAAAAACACGCATATATTACTATAAACATTTCCTTCATCTACAAGCAAATACACCACATAGGTAGTATAGAGACAAGAAGTACAGAAAAGTCCCAGCAATGGAAAAAGGGGGATGGTCGGTGGGTAACCTGGACTGCAACAGTGAATACACTCGAACATCTACATTTATGGTAGGTACACAACTGTACTATGTTCATCGTGTTTCACTCTTGTAGTCATTACACTTGGGTAGAATCCCAAAGCTGAGGTTGGGTGGCTGGGTCTAAATTGGATTTGGAGAGGCTAACAAGCCCTGCAGAACTGCAGTGGCAAAGCCTGCTCTGGATTTAGAGTAGAGCGGTAAGTGGTAGTGCTTGGTGAAAGTGTGCACTGAGCTCCAGGTTGCAGCTTCTAAAATGTCTTTGGTTGGTATCCCTCTGAGGAAAGCTGCTGAAGTGGCTGCTGCTCTGGTAGAGTGAGGCCTAATGCCCTTAGGCATTGATTTTCCATGTTGTGCATAACAGAAGTGGATGCAGTGTCCTATCCATTTAGAGATTGTCTGCTTTGTAATAGGCTTTCCTTGTGATCCTGCAGCATATGCTACAAACAGTTGCTCAGTTTTTCTGAAAGCTTTTGTTTTGTCCAAGTAGAATCGTAGCTGTCTGTGTATATCCAAAGTGTGCATAAGTCTCTCCCCTTTATTCTGGGGATTTGGGTAAAAAAGTAGGTAAATGAATGGCTTGGTTTAAGGCCACATTGGAGACCACTTTTGGCATGAATGTTGGGTTTGTCCTAAGAGAAACCCTGTCCCGATGAAAAATGAGGAAAGGTTCCACAGCCATTAATGCTTGTAACTGTGAGACTCTTCTTGCTGAAGTTATTGCTAGGAGCAGAGCAGTTTTCCATGACAAGAATTTTAGATCAGCTGTGCTGGCTGGTTCAAAAGGAGGCAGTGTGAGTTTTTCTAAAACAAAATTGAGGTCCCAAGTACGTACTGGTGCTCTCCTTGAGGGTCTTGTATTTTTTGCCCCTCTGAGGTACTGTCGTAGTCGAGGATGTGAAAAAATAGGAGGTTCCGTATTGTAATGAGCTGAAATGGCAGAGGCATGGATTTTAATAGATGAGAAAGGTAAGCCTTTGTCCAGCATCTCAGTTAGGTATTGTAAAATCTGAGGTATATTAGGGACAAGTGGTTCAAGCCCTTGTGCCTGGTTCCAAGCACAGAATCGCTTCCATTTATCTGCATAAGATTTCCTGGTACTGGGCCTCCTGGCTTCTAAAATGACATCCATAACAGCTTTAGAGAAAGGTGCAGTCTGAGTGGCTACATTATCTGCCATGCTGCCAGGTTTAAGGTTCTGAGTTGACTGTGCAGAATTGGAATGTTTTATTGTGTCAGAAGATGAGGAATTTGAGGAAGAAGCTAAGCTGGGCCTTGAGACAAATTCTTTAGGATTGGGTACCAGTGCTGGTGTGGCCAGTCCGGTGCAATCAGGATCATTTTTGGCCTTTCTTGTCTGATTTAGTAGCACCTTGGTGAGAAGAGGCATCGGAGGGAAGGCATAGACTGTCAGGCCTTTCCAGCTGAATGATAGAGCATCCACTTTCCATGCTTGAGAGTGATAAGTTCTTGTGCAAAATTTCTGTATTTGGTAATTGTGAGGGGAGGCAAAAAGATCTATGTCTGGATGTCCCCATTTCCTTGTTATCATGCTGAACACTTGTGGATTTAGCTTCCATTCGTGAGGATTCATGAGATTTCTGCTTAGTTCATCTGTCAGTGTATTTTTTGTTCCTGGCAGGAATTGTGCCTGCAGATGTACATGATAGGTCAGTGCTGTGTTCCACAAAGTCATGGCTTGTCTGCATAGGGGGTAGGAATGTGTGCCCCCTTGCTTGTTTATGTACCACATAACTGTGGTATTGTCAGTCTGTATTAATAGTTGCCCTGGATGTATTAGGTCCTTGAAAGCTGTCAGGGCATTCTGTACAGATTGCATCTCTTTTTGATTGATGTGAAGATGCGTTTGTTCCTTGGTCCACGTGCCCTGAATACATTTTCCTGCCATATGCGCCCCCCAGGCATAATCCGATGCATCCGTTGTTATTGTCTGCCTAGCTGTGGGTAAAGTGAAAGGCTGTCCCTTGTTGTGGTGACAGGCCTGGGCCCACCATCGAAACTCCTATTGTAGGCAGGGAATTAAAGTTATGATTGTCTCCAGGCTGGGAGTCCAAACACTTTTTAGATACCACTGTAGTTTCCTCATATGCAGTTTTGCATATGGAATTAGTAGAATGCAGGATGCCATGAAGCCCAGGGCCTGCAGAATTTTTCTTGCAGGGAGCTGTTGCCATCATTTGAAAGTAATGAGTCAGTTGCCTTTGTTTGTCTGGCGTGAGATAAGCCATCTGGGCAGTTGTATTTAAGCTTGCACCCAGGAATATTATCTCTTGAGAGGGCACTAGTTTTGATTTCTTGCTTACTGTGTACCCTAGGCAAATTAGCAATCTTTTTACAAACGCCAGATGCTTTAGAAGAATGTCCTTGCTCTCTGCTTGAATAAGGCAGTCATCCAAGTAGGGATATATTTCAATTCCTTTTTGTCTGCAAAATGCAATTACTATTACTGGTGCCAGGCATTTTGTGAAGACCCTGGGCGCGGTAGATAAGCCAAAGGGCAGTGCAGAGAACTGGTAATGCATTGAGCCTGCTATGAATCTGAGGTATCTTCTGCAAGATTGTCTGACTGGGATATGTAGGTATGCCTCCTTGAGGTCCAAAGTAACTAGCCAAGCCTTCTTGCCCAGCATGGGCAGAAGTTGCTGTAGTGTTAACATTTTGAATTTTGGAACATCCAGGAAAGTATTTAGGATTGACAGGTCCAGTATTGGTCTCCAGGCTTTGTTATTTCTGGGTACTAAGAAAAGTCTTGAGTAAAAACCTTGTCCCTGTTCTTGCTGTGGAACTTTTTGAATAGCTCCCATGTCCATAAGAGCAGCAATCTGTTTTTGTGCCCATTGGTTTTGTGGCAGGTCTGGCAAACCTTTTGGTTTTGGAAGCGTGTGGAAGTGGAACTTGTATCCCTGAGAAACAATATTCAGCACCCATTGGTCCTGGGTGATCATGTGCCAATTTTTTGAGAAAAGTGCTAGCTTCCCCCCCAGGGGTGCTGTCAAAAGGAAAGTGCTTGGCATTTGCAGAGGGAAGTCATTGGGACTGTTTCCTATAAGGTTGTGATTTGTCTTCCCCTTCTTTGGGGGGCTGAAGCACCCCATTGTTTAGGTCTGTATGAGCCTTGGGGCCGAGATCTGCCTCTTGGGCATCTGTATCTGCCTCTTTGTGGCCTGTCTGACACTGGAAAGGACCAGTTTTTTGAAGGCCAGTTTCTGCTAAATCTAGGTGGTTGAACCTGTAAGAAATCTTTCACTGTCTGCATTGACTTTGCTTTATCCTCAATTTTCTTTAACACCTCTTCTGCCTTAACACCAAACAAAGTATCATGCTGTAATGGAGCATCCAATAATTTTACTTTAACATGGTCAGGTAAACTTTGTTCTTTCAACCAAGCATGCCTTCGAATAACAGAGCCTGTAATTGCGGCTCTACAAGAAGCCTCTAATGAATCAAAACCACATTGCAAAGTATGCTTTCCCACTTGTTCAACTGCATGCAATAAATCCTGCATTTCCTTACTGTCAGGACCTTCTGTATTTGAAACCATTTTCTGTTTTAACAATGACATGAGGTACTGTTGGTATTTAAGCATGTGAAACTGACAGTTTAAAGCTCTTACAGCTAAAGTAGCAGAAGTGTAAACTTTTTCCCCCATCTGTCCAGAGCTCTGGAATCCCTATCCGAGGGGACAGGATTTTTAGCAGTGGAAGCCTTAACCCCTTTAGGACCCTGTTTCTGGGTCTGCAGCGGGGTTTTTGTAAAGAAATTTATGAGAGTCAGGGACTCTGTAGTACCTGTCTGGCTTGACTGGTGCAGGGAGTAAAGAATCAGGAGACAGACTGGATTCAGAAAAAACATCATCAACAATATCAAGCACAGGGGGGATAGCCAGGGGCCTGTGCTGAGGCAATAAAAGGAAGTCTGAGCCTTTTCTTGGATTCTGAATAATCCTGTCTCTCCCAATGGAAATGCTCCCTCATGGTGTGCAGGGTTTCCCCAAAAGAATAATCCTCAGGCGGAGAGGCTGAAGGTATGGACTCTTCTGCATCAGAGTCCTCATAGGGAAGGAGAGAATATCCCTGATCAGAAGAGGAATCAGAGGATATGGAAACCTGGCCAGAGGAATCATAATCAGTGTCTTGCCTAGGCCTTTTGTCAGGAGGGGGATGGGAACCCCTGATTAAAGTAATTAGGTCTTCGGCCATTTTAAGCATCTGTTTCTTTGGCATGGATGACTGTTCTGGAGAATGCTGCACTTGTTTCCTTGTCTTTAATGGTGTTTTTGACTTTGCCTTTGCTGCTGTAGTGGGCTTAATTGAAAGCTGTGAAGGTCTGAAAACACCCTCAGAAGCAGATGCCTGCTTAGCGGCTCTGGACCCATCTGAGGGTATAGTTTCCGCAGGCCCAATACCTTGAGTTTCCACAGGTCTCGGTGTCTCCACGTGGCTGTCGGTTACGGCCTGTGGCTCTGAGGTAGCAGGTGTCAGGGGCTGCAAAAGCACCTCACTGAGAACCGGCGAACTGGCAACTGGCCTAGAACAGGCTTCGTCGTCGGTTTTGGACCTCGGATGCCTGTCCTTTTCTTTGTCTTTGCGTTTTTTATAAGTTCCAGTCGTCGGTTGTTCCGACGGCATTATGTAATTAAACCTTCGGCCAAAGTAATGTAAAGCAAAATCAAACAGACGTTTAATAGTGCGTTTATTGAATCTAGCACAAAACAGACAACTAGTAACATCGTGTTCAGGGCCTAGGCAAGGAATACAGTAAAAGTGAAAGTCGTTATGAGGTATTTGCTTCCCACAAGAAATACATTATTAACTTTTATTGACATCGGTCTGGAGCAAGAAAAAGTTTCCCCAATGGGGTACTTAGCTTTATTGAAGACTTCGGTTCTGAAACTCAATTTTGAAAATCTCAGGAGTCGGCCGACCAGCACTTGCGAACTGCTTTTGCTTCGGGCAAGCGCAGCAAGAAAGACTGAAGAAAATGGCGTCGGTTGCAACTTTTATATCCCTGGCGCACTGACGTCAGGGAAGATGCGACAGCAACCGACGCTGGACCAAGACTTTGGAACTCGGGCCGACTGCGGGTCGCCTGCCAGCAGGATAACCCAAGTGTAATGACTGCAACAGTGAATCACGATGAACATCCTCCAAACCCTGATCCTGCCTCGGTCTGGATTCATCAAGGATATGTCATGCAGACTCAACCTATTGGTCTTTTATGAAAAGGTCATCAAAGCTATGAATGAAGGTAAAAAAGTACACACTATATACTCTGACCAGGCCAAACCTTTTGACATGCTCTCCCACTCAGGCACAGTAGAAAAGCTAAATAAATGGGGAATAAACGCCTATATCACCTGCTGAATTGCTAACTGGCTCAGAGATAGGATGCAGGAGATCAAACGACAAAGACCAGTCACCAGTGGAGTGTCCCACGATTCAGTTTTGGGACCTCTCCTGTTTGGCATCTACTTCTCTAAAGTAAAAGTCAATACCTAACAACTCTGGCTGAATAAGTCTATAGATGACTACAAGCTAGGAGCAGCTACTGAACCTCTAAATGACTTGGTCATCCAGCAAGAAGGTTTGTCCAAAATAAATAACTTGTGCCCAGACCATGGCTTGAAATTAAATGCCAAAAAAGCATTGTATCCTTTGGAAAGTCAACTACTCCTGGGAAAGTACAGCTGTGTACACTTACCATAAATGTAGATGTTAGAGTGTATTCACTGTTATAGTCATTACATTTGGGTAATCTGCTGGCAGGTTGCCCTAAGTCGGTCTGAATTCCAAAGTCTTGGGTCCTGCGTCGGTTGTGGTCTCCTCTTCCATGACGTCAGGTCGTCAGGGGTATAAAACATGCAGCCGACGCCATTTTCTTTAGTTTTTCTTGCCCCCGATATATATATATATATATATATATATATATATATATATATATATACACACACATATATATATATATATATATATATATATATACACATGCATCAATATAAACTTTACCTTCATCTACAAGCAAATACACCACATAGGCTGTAGAAGATAGAGAAGGAAAGATAAACTGTAGAATGACGGGGATGGCGGGAGGGTAACCTGGACTGCAACAGTGAATACACTTGAACATCTACATTTATGTTAAGTGTATGTTCTTCGTGTTTCACTGTTGCAGTCATTTCATTTGGGTAGAATCCCAAAGCTATGGTTGGGAGGTTGGAGCTAAACAGCATTAGGTGAGGCTATAAGGCCCTGCAGCACTGCAGTGGCAAAGCCTGCCCTGGACTTAAGGTAGAGAGGCAAATGGTAATGCTTTGTAAGGGTGTGAACAGAACTCCAAGTAGCAGCCTCTAGAATGTCCTTGGTTGGTACTCCTCTGAGAAAGGCGGCTGAAGTAGCTGCAGCCCTGGTGGAGTGAGACCTAATACCCTTGGGCACAGGTTTGCCATGGTGTAAGTAGCAGAAACGGATGCAATGGTTTATCCACTTTGAAATTGCCTGCTTTGAAATAGCCTTTCCTTCTGATCCTGCAGCATATGACACTAGTAATTGCTCAGTTTTTCTTAGAGCTTTAGTCCTGCTTCAAGTAGAATCTTGGACGTACACAGACAGCTAAGGAATGCAGAATTCTCTCCCCTTTGTTCTGCGGATTTGGATAAAACGTTGGCAGATGAATTGTTTGGTTAAGAGCCACACTGGAAACGACCTTAGGCATAAAAGTAGGACTTGTCCTCAGAGACACCCTGTCTGGGTAAAATATGATAAAAGGCTCTACAGCCAAGAGGGCCTGTAGCTCTGAAACTCTTTTTGCTGAAGTAATTGCTAGTAGCAGAGCTGTCTTCCATGATAGGAATTTTATATCAGTGGTAGCAGCTGGTTCAAATGGAGGCAGGGTGAGCTTTTCCAACACATAATTGAGGTCCCATGCAGGTAATGGTGATCTTCTAAGGAGGCCTTAAATTTTTGGCTCCTCCAAGATACTGCTTTAGTAAAGGATGAGAAAAGATTGGTGGCTCTGTATTGTAATGAGCCGAAATGGCAGAGGCATGGATTTTGATTGATGAAAAAGACAGGCCTTTGTCAAGCATCTCAGTTAAGTATTGTAATATCTGAGGAATATGCCGTTCTGCTGTATCAGTTCCTTGTGCTCTATTCCAAGCACAGAATCTCTTCCATTTGTCCGCATAAGATTTTCTAGTACTAGGCCTTCTGGCTTCCAAAATGACATCCATCACAGCTTTACTGAGAGGTGTCTTTTGTATAATTACAGGATTAGCCATGCTGCCAGGTTCAGAGTCTGTAGTTGATTGTGCATGATCTGATTGCTTTGCTGGGACAGTAGTTGTAGTTTTTGAGGCAAGGTCCAAGCTGGGTATTGAGACCAGTTCCTTAGGATTGGGTACCAGTTATTGGTGGGGCCAGTCCGGGGTAATTAATATAATCTGTGGCTTTTCTTGCCTGATTTTTAGGAGGACCTTGGGTAGAAGAGGCAGAGGAGGAAAGGCATAAACTGATAGGTTTTTCCAACTGAAGGATAGGGCGTCCACTTTCCATGCTGGTCTGTGATAAGTCCTTGTGCAGAATCTTTTCAGTTGATAATTTTGAGGAGAGTCAAATAGGTCTATGTTTGGGCTCCCCCATTTCTCTGCTATCATGCTGAAGACTTGTGGATTTAGTTTCCACTCGTGAGGATCCATAAGGTTTCTGCTTAAATCATCTGCCAGAGTGTTTTGTTTTCCTAGCAGGAACTGAGCTTGAAGATTTATTTGGTAGGTCAAAGCTGTGTCCCACAGTGCCATGGCTAATCTGCATAGGGGTATGAGTGTGTGCCCCCTCGCTTGTTTATATACCACATGACTGTGGTGTTGTCCATCTTTATCAGTAGTTGTCCTGGATGAATTAAGTCCTTGAAGGCTGTTAGGGCATTTTGAACAGCTAGCATCTCTTTCTGGTTAATATGTAGATGCATTTGATTTGGTGCCCATATGTCCTGAATGCATCTTCCTGCCATGTGGGGCCCCCAGGCATAATCTGATGAGTCTGTTAAGATTTGGCTGGCAGGGGGTAGAGTGAAGGGCCGTCCCATGTTTTGGGGACAGGCCTTTGCCCACCATAGAAACTCCTGTTGCAGGCAGAGGATGAGAGGAATCATTGTTTCCAGACTGTGTGAATGTTGACTCCATAAACTTTTTAGGTACCATTGAAGTTTCCTCATGCAGTCTTGCATATGGAATTAGTAGGATGCAGGAGGTCATGAAGCCCAGAGCCTGCAGAATTTGTCTTGCAGAAGACTTGGTTTTTGTTGCCAACAGTTTGAAGTAAGTAGTTAGTTGCCTTTGTTTGTCTCGTGTGAGGTAAGCCATCTGGGCAGTTGTATTCAAGCTTGCACCCAGGAATGTTATCTTTTGAGAGGGTACCAAGTTGTCATTTATTTTCGTTTAATGTGTACCCTAGGCATGTTAGAAGCCTTTTCACAAATGCCAGGTGTCGTAGAAGAGTGTCCTTGTTCTCTGCTTGAATGAGACAATCGTCCAAGTAAGGATAAATTTGTATACTTTTTTGTCTGCAAAATGCAATTACTGGTGCCAGGCACTTTGTAAAGACCCTGGGCGCAGTAGATAAGCCAAAGGGCAGTGCAGCGAATTGGTAATGCACAGAGCCAGCCTTGAATCTGAGGTATCTTCTGCACGTTTCCCTTATTGGGACATGCAGGTATGCCTCTTTTAGATCTAATGTCACCAGCCAAGCGTTCTTGCCCAGCATGGGCAGAAGCTGCTGTAAAGTTAACATTTTGAATTTTGGAATGTCCAGGTATGTGTTCAAAATTGATAAGTCCAGTATTGGGTGCCAGGCCTGGTCTTTTCTGGGTACCAAGAACAGTCTTGAATAAAAACCTTGTCCTTTTTCCTGTTCTGGTACTGGCTGAATAGCCCCCATATCCATGAGGGATGTAACCTGTTTCTGTGCCTCTGCCCACTGATTTTTTTGGCAGATCCGGCCAACTGTTTGCCATTGGCAGAGTATGGAAGTGGAATCTGTATCCCTGAGATATTATGTTTAGCACCCACTTGTCCTGGGTTATTAACTGCCAATTTTGAGCAAAAAGTGCTATTTTTCCCCCTAAGGGTGCTGCCAAAAGGTAAGTGCTTGGTGATGGCAGAGGGAGGTCATTGAGACTGTTAACTGTAGGGTTGCACTTCATCTCCTCCAGATTTGGAGGGCAGAAGCACCCCAATGCTTTGACCTGTAAGAATCTTGTGCCTGGTATCTAGAACCTTTAGGGTGTCTGGATTTGCCCCTTTGAGCTCTGTCGGACACAGGAAAGGTCCAATTTTTTCTAGGCCAGCGTCTACTGAATCTTGGTGGCTGAATTTGTAAGAAGTCTTTTACAGTTTGCATAGACTTAGCTTTGTCTTCCATTTTCTTTAAAACCCGTTCTGCCTTAATACCAGAGTATCATGCTGTAAAGGTGCATCCAGTAATTTAGCTTTAGCATGATCAGGCAAATTTTGCTCTTTTAGCCAGGCATGCCTCCTAATCACAGATCCAGTAACTGCGGCCCTACAGGAGGCCTCTAAGGAATCAAAACCACATTGCAAAGTATGCTTTCCAACTTGTTCTGCTGCATGCAATAATTCCTGCAATTCTTTATTTTCTGCACATTCAGAAATCAACATCATTTTCTGTTTCAGCAATCCTATAACATGTTGTTGATACTTGAGCATATGAAACTGGCAGTTTAAGGCCCTAATTGCCAATGTTGCATATGTATAAACTTTCTTTCCCCATCTATCCAGTGCCCTTGAATCTCTGTCAGAGGGGGTAGGATTTTTTGCTGTTGAGGCCTTAACCCCCTTTGGACCCTGTGAAATAGTTTCAGTGTCAGCAGCAGGGGTTCTAAATAAAAATTTGCGTGAGTCAGGGACCCTGTCATATCGGTCTAGCTTGCTGGGAGCCGGAGGTAAGGAGTCTGGAGTCAAGCTTGACTATGAAAACACATCATCCACAATGTCTAAAACAGGAGGTATGGCTAAAGGCCTATGCTGAGAGAAAATAAGGAAATCCCTGAGCCTCTTTTTTGATTCTGAGAAATCTTGACTCTCCCAGTGAAAATGCTCTCTCAAAGTATGCAAGGTTTCTCCAAATGAATAATCCTCAGGAGGTGATGCAGATGGGATGGATTCCTCTGCATCAGAATCCTCACAGGGAGGTATAGATAATTTCTGATCAGAAGAGGAATCAGAAGAAATAGAAACCTGATCTGAAGATTCATAATCAGTGCCTTGCCTAGGCATCTTATCAGGAGGGGGTTGGGAACCCCTGATCAAGGTAATTAGGTCTTCAGCCATTTTGATCATCTGTTTTTTGGGCATAGAGACCTGTGCACGTGGCTCATGCGTTGGTTTTTTAGCTTTAGAAGTTGCTTTTGTCTTTGATTTTGAAGCTGGCGTCGGTTTTATAAAAAATGTTGAGACATGAATACACCCTCAGAAGCAGGTGCCTGCTCAGCGGCAGCTCCGGACCCATCCGAGGGAGAGACATCCATGGGTACAATACTTTGAGAATCTCGCGGTGTGCCGGACTCCACATGGGTCTCGGTAGGGGCTTGCGACTCGAAAGTAGTGGGCATCAGGGGCTGCGAAGCGCCTCACTGAGTACTGGCGAACAGGTGACTGGCTTAGGAGAAGCTTCATCAGTTTTGGACCTCAACCGTCTGTCTCTGTCCTTTTCTTTGCGTTTTGTGTGTACTCCAGTAGTCCGATTGCTATCCGATGACATTTCAGGGTAGTTAAATCTGTTTCCAAAATATTGTGAGGCAAAAATATACCGACGCTTAATAGTGCATTGGTTAAATCTAGCACAAAACCGACAGCCAGGCACATTGTGATCAGGGCCTAGGCAAGGAATACAGTATAAATGAAAATCCTTATGAGGTATTTGCTTCCCATAAGTAATACAATTATTAACTTTTTCTGACATCGGTATGGAGCAAGAAAAAAAAAAGTTTTCCCAATGGGGTATTTCGCTTTAGTGAAGACTTCGGTTCTGAAACGCGAACTCGAATATTTCAGGAGTCGGCCGACTGGCACTTGCAAACTGCTTCTGCTTCGGGCAACGCATGGCAAGAAAGACTAAAGAAAATGCCGTCAGCTGCATGTTTTATACCCCTGACGACCTGATGTCATGGAAGAGAAGACAGCAACCGACGCAGGACCCAAGACTTTGGAATTCAGACCAACTGAGGGCAACCTGCCAGCAGATTACCCAAATGTAATGACTGCAACAGTGAAACACGAAGAACATCTAATCCAGATCTTGCACCAATAAAAACTAAAATAAAAATGCACGGTAATAAAGTAGAAATGAGACACTGGTGCTTTCACACCTTCCTGCTAAAAAGAAAGGAATTTAAGGAATGGGTAGTAGAACCTGTTCAAGAGTTACTGGGGAAGAAAGACTTTTTCTACAGAAGTGATAGCTAGTGACTAGGATAAAATTAAAATAGAGTTTAAAAATAGTAGAAATAAAAGAGAAATAGATAGGATTAAGAAGTAATAAGAATTATTTATCAGGGATGACAAAGAAATTATTTATCAGGGATGACAAAGATTAAAGTATTACAGAATAAGAAGAATCTCACTGAACAAGAAAAGGAGCAACTACAGAATGCTAAAGAGAAAATAAGGGAGACTTCCAAGATGGCTGCTCATTGAGTAACAGCTTGTTTCTAGCTCTCCCAGTGTGAAAACAGAAACTCAGAGAAGGACAGTAGACTTGTGTTTTAGGTAAATTTCAGTAATTGGCTAGTAAGTGCATTGCCTGGATGCCACGGATAAAGAAATACAGAAGACCTGGGGAAAAAAATCGGCTGCACAAAGTGAGGAAGAAACACTGACTGGGGAAAGTTCTGCAGCTGTTCAGCAAAAAGCAATGCGACTTTCAGACACTACTTCCAATAACCTACAGGAAGACAGAAGACAACTGCATACAGACCTGGTTAAAATAAACAAAACACTGATGTAGTATATCAACACAAACAACAAAAGGCTGGAAAAAATGGAAGAAGCTTTAAATATTCAGAGATGATAATGCTGCAAATATCAGAGGTCAAAATTAAGAAGGCTGGCTGAATACGAGACTGCTCAGGGAGAGATGTTTCAAAAATAAAAGAATTAGAAGACAGAGCACATAGAGAAAACCTGAGATTTTCAGCTATATCACAGAAGCTGGAAGGAACAGACCACATTAATTTTACGAAAGCACAAATAAGCAACAGGACTGGTATTCCATAACAGGAGTTCTTAGTTGAAAGGGCACATTGTGTGTATGGCTAGAAGAAAACAACCTAGACCTTTAATATTAAAGATGCAATCCTATCAGCAGAAGCAGTTGATTATGACAAAAAAGTACTAAAAGTGGGAGACAGCAGAGCATTTGTGGAGAATGATTACTCATTGTACACCAGACAAAAAAGAGGAGCAAATTTATTTCACTACTCGAAGAATGTACGGATGCAGGTGTGAGATTCAAACTGCTGTACCCAGCTGTCTTCGAGGTATTCTTCCCTAGAGGGACAAAAACATTTTTTGGTGAAGTACTTGCTAAGGAGGAAATACAAAAGTTTGCCCAACAAAAAGTAAGACATGCAACAGAAGGAGATTCTACTTCTTGTTCTTCTAGTAATAAAGACCACAGAGGGACTGTACCTGTGAATTTTCAAAATTTTCAATGGAAAATGTTGGAGAAAATGAAGGCAGCACAATAACTGACTAGAAAAATCAAGAGTACGTTGGAAATGAAGCAGAGACAGGCCTTTGGAGATGAACAGTAAAAAAATCAGTAACTGCAATGCAAAAATTATACTTGTGAAATATGACAGAACAAGAAAATCTGGAAATATTGGATTTTTTCAGAATCTGTTGGATTTGTTGGGGACTCTAAAGCATATGCTCCACTTCATGTCATTAAAGTTCAGAAAAGTGCTTAGGGGAGGGGAATAGGAGGGAGAAAGTTAACTAAGTAAATATTTTTTCCAAAATAAAACCAATTCTGTGGCATGTGGTTTTCTATACATGCTACAAATGTTTTTTTTTGGTTATTTTTAAGTGCAATGGGGATTGTAAACAGGTGCTGCTGTTCTTTTTATTTTTCTTTTCTTTCTCCCTTCTCTCCTTCTTCTTGTTCACTTTTAAAGAATATAGGTACTGCAATGTAAAAAAATGGTAAAAAGCATGATAAAAGAAAAAATGAATGTGCCTTTTCTCATTCTTGCATAGGGGAATGACTGCATTAAATACTTTAGATCGCTCTAGTTACAAGTTTTAAGAGATATAGCAAGGAAATATAAAATAACATTGAATATTATGCAATATTTATATAACAGTGAATATTATGAGGCTTTTTTCTAGCAAATGCATACATGCTCTAACAATTCTGTAGCTGGTCTTCATGTTTCCATGGCAACAATCTGATAAAGCGAAACTGGCTGTCTGATTCTCATGTCTCCATGGAGACAATCTGATGAAAAAAAAAAAAAAACTGGCTACAGTCTGGTGGAGAGTGACTGGCTGAGGGGAAAAAAAAGAAAAGAAGAGAGAAACTGGCTAGCACAATGTTCTCCGAAAGCATTCAGGGGTTTTCCCAGCTGGGAGAGCTATAAAGATCAGACAAAACCAATTAGCACTTGAAGTAAAGTTTTCTCAGGTTTTTTTTAAATGTAAACAGTATACTAATATAAACGGGTGTTTTTTTTCTTTTTCTGCCTTCTTTCTTTTTCTTTGTTCAGTTTTAAGAAATGTAGGCACTATAGTGTAAAAAAAGGGGGGGGGGCAGAGAGGAGAGGTCTGGTTAAGAAAGCATGGCAAAAGAAAAATCAGTGTACTTTTTCACATGCTTGCAGAGGGAAATTACTGTGTTAAGACCCTAGGCTTTCTCCACTAACAAGTTTATTACAAAGCATGTACATGACAAAAAATGTTAAATATTATAAGGCTTTTTTCTGGTAAACAAGGTATCCTTCGCATGTTTGTGTCTGGTTTGCATGTCACCAGAAGACAATCTGATAAAGAGAAATGGCTTGGAGAAGGTGTTTACTGAAAGCATTCAAGTGTTTTCTCAGCTGGGAGATCTATAAAGATAAATCCAGATAGCACTTGCTAAAAGCACAGACTGCATGACTAACCTTTCGTTTTGGTTAACCTTAGCCTGTGTGGCTATCAGTTTAGAACTTCTGTTCTTATTAGGAAGCAAAAACATCAGTATTTGAAGATGTACATAGTTTTGCGTGCTATTATTAAATTAATAGGCTTTAAGGGTTACTGGAGGGAGTTTTTTTTGTTTGAGGTCTTTCAATAAAACAAAACACTAAGTTGTGACATAGGCTCAAATGGATATGGCAAGAAACAACTGTATAAAAGATCAACCTGCCAAACATATATGCATGTAACATAAAAGTTGAAACTAGACGTTTAACAAAAAAAGCAGTTATACATAAAATGCGGTAATAACTACATAAGAAAATGATGCTTTCTGTAATGTCTTTCAATCTAAATGGTCTTACAGAGAAGTACAAAAAGAAAGAGTAGTGAACTATATTAAAAAATGTAGAGTGCAAATAGCTATGCTACAAGAGTCACACCTGGAAAGATCCAAACATATAAATTTGATAAAGGTTTTCAGGACAGTTATCCAGCAGATGCACAAGCCAGTGCATTTCTTTGTGCCGGTCCCCAGCCCAGATAAATGGGGAGGGTTGCGTCAGGAACAGCATACTGTGTAAAACATTTGCCGAATGACAACAATACAGATTTACATACCGAATTGGTCGAGGCCCGGGTTAACAATGACTGCCGCCAGTACTATTAGCCAGCAGGGTGCTGGCGGAAACTGGGCTACTGTTGGCCTAAAAAGGAGGAGGACATGCAGGTGGTTGGTGAGAGCAAGAGGCAGAGGACAGGAAGAAATGGAAACGGATGATCTGCTGTGGCGACTCCTAATGGGAACAGCTGAAAGAAAAAGCAGATTCAGCGAAATATCTGGGCAAAGCAAAAGAGAAGTACTTCTATTAATTGCAACAGGAGCTCCAATAGTCATAGATGAGGGAAAAAAAAAAGACAGTAATGGAAGATGCATACTACTAAAGTACAGTTGTGTACACTTACCATAAATGTAGATGTTAGAGTGTATTCACTGTTGCAGTCATCACATTTGGGTTATCTGCTTGCAGTAGCCCTCAAGTCGGCCTGATTAACAAAGTATTGGGTCCTGCGTTGGTTGCTGTCCCTTCTTCCGTGACGTCAGGGTGTCGGGTATAAAACATGCAGCCGGTGCCAATACACCAGTTTTTCTTGCCCCAGATGTCAGGTGCCCCCCTAATGGGAATCAATTACATCTATAAATACACCAGCTTATACCTCCAACAAAAAAGCAAATATAGCAAAAAGCTTTTGAGCATAGTAAAGGAGAGTAGAGGTACAGCCAAAAGAAGAAAGGGGGCTGGAGGGAGGGTAACCAGGACTGCAACAGTGAATACACTCGAACATCTACATTTATGGTAAGTGTACACAACTGTACTATGTTCTTAGTGTTTCACTGTTGCAGTCATCACATTTGGATACATTCCCAAAGCTAAGGATGGGAGGAAGAATTTAGATAGCATTAGGACTAGCTATAAGGCCCTGCAAGACTGCAGTGGCAAAGCCAGCTCTGGATTTAGACAAAACTGGCAGATAACGCTTGGTGAAAGTATGTACAGAACTCCAGGTAGCAGCTTCTAGGATGTCCCTGGTAGGGACACCTCTGAGAAAGGCTGTAGAGGTAGATGCAGCCCTGGTTGAGTGGGGTCTGATCCCCTGTGGGATAGGTTTTCCATGGTGCTTGTAGCAGAAATAAATGCAATGGCCTATCCATTTGGAAATGGTTTGCTTTGAAATAGCCTTCCCCTCTGCCCCTGCAGCAAATGCCACCAGCAGTTCAGATTTCCTTTGAGGTTTAGTCCTGTCCAAGTAGAATCTAAGTTGACTGTGCACATCTAAGGAGTGCAGTATCCGTTCCTCTTTGTTCTGTGGATTAGGAAAGAAGTTTGGCAAATGAATGGACTGATGAAGGGCCACACTGGATACCACCTTGGGAATGAAAGAGGGACTGGTCCTGAGGGATACCCTGTCCGCATGAGAGATGATGAAAGGCTCCACTGTCATAAGGGCCTGTAATTCAGAAACCCTTCTTGCTGAAGTGATTGCTAAAAGGAAAGCTGTTTTCCAAGAAAGGAATTTTAAGTCTGCAGTAGCAGCTGGCTTGAAAGGAGGAAGAGTGAGTTTCGCCGATACAAAGTTATGGTCTCAGGCTGGGGTTGGAGCTCTTCTGGGTGGTCGTAAATTTTTGGCCCCTCTGAGGAACTGCTTGAGCAGTGGATGAGAGAAGAGGGGAGGTTCTGTGTTATGAGCTGAAATGGCTGAGGCATGAATTTTGATGGAGGAGAAAGACAGACCCTTGTGAAGCATCTCAGTTAAGTATTGCAAATCTGAGGAAAATTGGGCACTGCTGTGCTCATCTTTTGAGAGTGCTTCCAGGCACAGAATCTCTTCCATTTTTCAGCATAAGATTTTCTAGTACTAGGCCTCCTTGCCTCTAAAATGATATCCATCACTGGTTTACTGAGGGATGGTAAAGGAGAGATTAGGTAATTATTCAGGCTGCTATGTTCAGTGTTTGAAGCTGAGGGTGCAGAATCCGGTTATCCTGCTGAGACAATAGGGTAGGAGTGTGAGGCAGGTGCCATGGGGCCAACGGTGACACAGTGTGCAAGAGGGGGTACCAGTGATGGCGTGTCCAGTTTGCTGCAATCAAAATCATCCTTGGTTTGTCTTGCTTGATCTTTAGTAGTACTTTGGAGAGCAGAGGCAGGGGAGGAAAGGCATAAACAAAGGTTTTTCCAGCTGAAGGACAAAGCATCCACTTTCCAAGCTTGTTTGTGTGGAGTCCTTGTGCAAAATTTGGACAATTGATAGTTCTGGGGGGAGGCAAACAGGTCTGTATTTGCTTGTCAACATGTTGAAAATCCTTGGTTCCAGTTTCTACTCGTGTGGGTCCATGAAGTTTCTGCTTAGTTCGTCTGCCAGTGTATTTAGTTTTCCTGGCAGGAATTGAGCTTGTAGATGCACTTGGTAGCTCAGGGCTGTGTTCCACAATGCCATGGCTAGTCTGCAGAGGTGGTAAAAATGTCTACCCCCTGCTTGTTTATGTACCACATAACAGTGGTGTTGTCTGTCTTTACCATTAACTGTCCTGGAATAATGTGGTCCTTGAAGGCTGTCAGAGCATTCTGTACAGCTAACATTTCTTTTTGATTGATATGCAGGTGCATTTGACTTGGGTTCCATTTGCCCTGAATGCACCTCCCTGCCAGCTGAGCCCCCCATGCATAGTCTGATGCATCTGTTAGGATTTGGGCGGCAGGGGGTAGTGTGAATGGTAGTCCCTTGTTTTGGTGGCAGGCCTCTGCCCACCAAAGGAACTCTAGGTGTAGGCAAGGTATGATAGGAATCATTGCTTCTAGATCCTGAGAATGTTAACACCATAGGCTCTTTAGATACCATTGTAGTTTCCGCATATGCAGTCTTGCATATGGAACTAGAAGAATGCAGGAGGCCATGAACCCAAAGTCTTGTAGTATTTGCCTTGCAGATAGTAGGGTTTTTGTGGCCACTTGTTTGAAGTAGGTTGTCAAATGAATTTGTTTCTGTGGCATGAGGAAAGCCATCTGGGGAAGTTGTATTCAAGCTTGCTCCCAGGAATATAATTTGTTGACAGGTTAGCAGGTGTGATTTCTTTTCGTTTATGGTTACCCCAGACAAGTTAGCACCCTTTGTACAAACGCCAGATGATTCAAAAGTATGTCCTGGCTTTCTACCTGAATTAGACAATCGTCCAGGTATGGGTATACTTGAATATTTCTTTGCCTGCAAAATGTAATAACTGGAGCTAAGCACTTTTTGAATACCCTGGGTGCAGTAGATAAGCCAAAGGGCAGTGCAGAGAACTGATGTTGCATGTAGCCTGCGTAGGTATCTTCTGCAAGATTCCCTGATTGGGATGTGCAGGTCTGCTTCCTTTAAATCTAGTGTTGCCAACAAGGCGTCTTTGCCTAGCATAGAGAGCAACTTGTGAAGAGTCAGCATCTTGAATATTGGAATCACCAAAAAGGTGTTTAGAGTAGACAGGTCCAGGATAGGACACCATGAATTGTCTTTTCTGGGTACCAGGAAAAGTCTCGAGTAGAAACCTTGTCCCTTTTCCTCTTCTTGTACCAACTGAATGGCCCCCATGCTTAAGAGAGAAAGTACTTGCTTTTGGGCCTCTGCCCACTGATTTGGGGGTAGATCTAGCCACCCGCTTGGTGTTGGTAACGTGTGGAAGTGAAATCTGTATCCCTGGGACACTATATTTAAAACTCATTTTTCCTGGGTAATGAGTTCCCAGTTCTTTGCATGAAGAGCAATCTTTCCCCCCAAGGGGGCAGTCAGTTGAGAAGTGCTTGGAAGTTTTAAAAAGAAGTCAGTCATTGAGACAGTTTACCATGGGGGGAGTTTTATTACTCCCAGATTTGGAAGTAGAGGCCCCCCACTGCTTAGTCCTGTGCGTACCCTGGGACAGAAGCCTGGGAGCTCTGCTGGATCTGGGTTTGCACTGTGAAGGTCTGGAAGTGGCAGGAAAGGACCAATTCTTGGAAGGCCAATGCCTACTAAACCTTGGAGGTTGTACTTGTAAAACATCTTTAATAGTTTGCATAGATTTAGCTTTTTCCTCCATATTTTTTTAAGAACTTCTTCTGCCTTGTTGCCAAACAGGCGGTCCTGGTTTAAGGAAGCATCCAGTAATTTTGCTTTAACATGATCTAGCAAGGATTGTTCCTTAAGCCAAGCATGCCTTCTAAGTACAGACCCCATCAAAGCAGCCCTGCAAGATGCCTCTAGTGAATAAAAACCACATTGCAAAGTATGTTTTCCAACTTGTTCAGCTGAATGCAGTAAATACTGTAAATCCTTATTTTCAGCACAATCAGGAATCATCATTTTCTGTTTAAGCAATCCAATAATATGCTGCTGATACTTTAACATATGAAACTGAGTTTAAGGCCCTAATGGCCAAAGTTACAGAAGTGTATACCTTCTTACCCCATCTATCCAGCACCCTGGAATCTCTATCAGAGGGGGTAGGATTTTTGGCAGTAGTAGCTTTAATGCCCTTGGGTCCCTGGGAAATGGTGTCAGGATCTGCTGTAGGATTTTTAAAAAGGAACTTATGAGAGTCAGGTACCCTTTAATATCTATCAGGTTTTCTGGGAGCAAGAGGTAAAGAGTCAGGGGCTAAGCTAGATTCTGAAAAGGCATCGTCAACAATGTCTAGTACAGGAGGTATGGCTAAAGACCTGTGCTGGGGCAGGAGTAAGAAAGGCCTGTGCTGGGGCAGGAATAAGAAATCCCTAAGCCTCTTTTTAGAAACGGAGAAATCCTGACTTTCCCAACAAAAAAGCTCCCTGAGAGTATGCAAGGTTTCACCAAAAGAGAAATCCTCTGTGGGTGGGGGCAGAGGGAATAGAGTCCTTAGCATCAGAATCCTCATAAGTAGAGAAGGGTAAATCCTGGTCATCAGAGGAAACAGAAAATTCAGAATCCTGGTCAGAAGTATCATAAGCAAACTCAGTTCTAGGTCTCTTAGAGGAGGAAGGCTGGCTTCCCCTGATTAAAGTAATAAATGATAAGAATGGCTGAAGATCGTTTTTTTAGGCATAGAGGCCTGACCATGCGGTCTGGGCATCAGTTTTCTAGGCATGGTCCAAGTTTTAGGCCTTGAAAAAGAAGATGGCGTCTGTTTAATACGCAAGTCAGTAGGCCTGAATACACCCTCAGAAGCCGGTGCCTGCACAGCGGCTCCGGACCCATCCAAGGTAGAGACATCCACAGGCTCCACAGTTGGAAGTATCTCGCAGCATACCGGACTCCGTATGGGTCTCAGTAGAGGCCTGCGAATCTGACGTAGCGGGTATCAGGGGCTGCGAAAGCACCTCACTGAGTACCGGCGAACTGGTGACTGGCTGCGGAGAAGCGTCGTCAGCTTCGGAGCTAGGCGGCCTGTCTCTGTCTTTTATCTTTGCGTTTTTTCGGAATGTCTGTAGTTGGATGGCTTACCGAAGACATATCAGGATAATTGAAACGAGCACCAAAATATTTAGAAGCGAAAATATACAGACGACTGATAGTTTGTGGTTAAAATAAGGCACAAAACCGACAGCGAGGTACGTCGTGGTCAGAGCTTAGGCAAGGAATACAGTACGAAGGAAAATCTTTATGAGGTATTTGCTTTCCACAACTAATGCAATTATTTACTTTTACTGACATTGGTTTAGAGCAACGAAAAGTTTCCCCAACGGGGTACTTAGCTTTTAGTTGAAGACTGGTTTTGAAACTCGAAAATGAAAATTTCAGGAGTCGGCCGACCGGCACTTGCGAACTGCTTCTGCTTCGGGCACCGCACGGCAAGAAAGACTGATGTAACGGCATCGGCTGCATGTTTTATACCCCTGACGACCTGACGTCACGGAAGAAGGGACAGCAACCGAAGCAGGACTCAAGAGTTTGTTAATCAGGCCGACTGAGGGCTACTGCAAGCAAATAACCCAAATGTGAAGACTGCAACAGTGAAGCACGAAGAACATAGTGCTACTGGCTAGGGAGGAGGTTTACACTGGCATGCATTTACATCCCCCCTAAAACTGCTATAATGGAGCTTAATAAAAACGCTGGGAGAAATAACCAGCTTTCAGCAAGGAATATTACTTATAGGTGGGGGCTGGAATTTGGTTTGCAACAGTGAAGATGTCTGGGGGATCTAGAAAGGAAAATATAACAAAGGAGGATAAATCTTTGAAGAAATTTCTGAAAATGTTTGGCATGGAAGATGTGCATTCAGTACTAGGAATTCAGAGTGAATTTACATATTATTCTCCAAGATATAAATGGTGTCTAGCCTAGCCCAGTTTTTGTATCTCACAGGAACATGTGCATTTGATTGAAGATCTTGAAACTTGCCTAATAAACATTTCAGATCATGCGCCGATAACTAAAATAAAAATGCAAGGTAATGAAATACAAATGAGACACTACCACTTTTCTACCTATCTACTGAAAAGAGAAATTTAAAGAATGGGTTTTGGAAGTAATTCAGGAGCTATTGCAGAAGACACAACTTTCTTCCAAAAACATAGCAGGTAATGATGATCTTCTAGGAAGCCTTAAATTTTTGGCTCCTCTAAGATACTGCTTTAGTAAAGGATGAGAAAAGATTGGTGGATCTGTATTGTAATGAGCCGAAATGGCAGAGGCATGGATTTTGATTGATGAGAAAGATAGGCCTTTGTCAAGTATCTCAGTTAAGTATTGTAATATCTGAGGAATATGTGGTTCTGCTGTATCAGTTCCTTGTGCTTGATTCCAAGCACAGAATCTCTTCCATTTGTCAGCATAAGATTTTCTAGTACTAGGCCTTCTGGCTTCCAAAATGACATCCATCACAGCTTTACTGAGAGGTGTCGTTTGTATGATTACAGGATTAGCCATGCTGCCAGGTTCAGAGTCTGTAGTTGATTGTGCAGGATCTGATCGTTTTTCTGGGACAGTAGTTGTGGTTTTTGAGGCAAGGTCCAAGCTGGGTATTTAGACAAGTTCCTTAGGATTGGGTACCAGTATTGGCGGGGCCAGTCCGGGACAATTAATATCATCTGTGGCTTCTCTTGTCTGACTTTTAGGAGGACCTTTGGTTGAAGAGGCAGAGGAGGAAAGGCATAAACGGATAGGTTTTTCCAACTGAAGGATAGGGCGTCCACTTTCCATGCTTGTCTGTGATAAGTCATTGTGCAGAATCTTTTCAGTTGATAATTCTGAGGAGAGGCAAATAGATCTATGTCTGGGCTCCCCCATTTCTCTGTCATCATGCTGAAGACTTGTGGATTTAGTTTCCACTCGTGAGGATCCATAAGGTTTCTGCTTAAATCACCTGCCAGAGTGTTTTGTTTTCCTGGCAGGAATTGAGCTTGAAGATGTACTTGGTAGGTCAAAGCTGTGTCCCACAGTGCCATGGCTAATCTGCAAAGGGGGTATGAGTGTGTGCCCCCTTGCTTGTTTATATACCACATGACTGTGGTGTTGCCCGTCTTTATCAGTAGTTGTCCTGGATGAAGTAAGTCCTTGAAGGCTGTTAGGGCATTTTGAACAGCTAGCATCTCTTTCTGGTTGATATGTAGATGCATTTGATTTGGTGCCCATATGCCCTTGAAAGCATCTTCCTGCAATGTGGGCCCCCCAGGCATAATCTGATGCGTCTGTTAAGGTTTGGCTGGGCAGGGGGTAGAGTGAAGGGCCGTCCCATGTTTTGGTGACAGGCCTTTGACCACCATAGAATCTCCTGTTGCAGGCAGGGAATGAGAGGAATCATTGTTTCCAGACTGTGTGAATGTTGACTCCATAAACTTTTTAGATACCATTGAAGTTTCCCTCATATGCAGTCTTGCATATGGAATTAGTAGGATGCAGGATGCCATGAAGCCCAGAGCCTGCAAAATTTGTCTTGCAGAAGAGTGGGTTTTTATTGCCATCAGTTTGAAGTAAGTAGTCAGTTGCCTTTTTTTGTCTGGCATGAGGTAAGCAGTTGTATTCAAGCTTGCACCCAGGAATGTTATCTTTTAAGAGGGTACCAGTTGTGATTTATTTTCGTTTACTGTTTACCCGAGGCATGTTAGAAGCCTTTTTACAAACGCCAGGTGTCATAGAAGAGAGTGTCCTTGTTCTCTGCTTGAATGAGACAGTCATCCAAGTAAGGATATATTTGTATACTTCTTTGTCTGCAAAATGCAATTACTGGTGCCAGGCATTTCGTAAAGACCCTGGGCGAAGTAGATAAGCCAAAGGGCAGTGCAGAGAATTGGTAATGCATTAAGCCAGCCTTGAAAATGAAGTATTTTCTGCATGACTGTCTTATTGGGACATGCAGGTATGCCTCTTTTGGGTCTAAAGTCACCAGCCAAGCATTCTTGCCCAGCATGGGCAGAAGCTGCTGCAAAGTAAGCATTTTGAATTTTGGAATGTCCAGGTATGTGTTCAAAATCGATAAATCCAGTATTGGCCACCAGGCCTTGTCCTTTCTGGGTACCAAGAACAGTCTCGAGTAAAAACCTTGTCCTTTTTCCTGTTCTGATACTCTGAATGGCCCCCATATCCATGAGGGATGTAACCTGTTTCTTTGCTTCTGCCCATTGATTATTTGGCAGATCTGGCCAACCATTTGTCATTGGCAGAGTGTGGAAGTGGAATCTGTATCCCTGTGATATGATGTCTAGTACCCACTTGTCCTGGGTTATTAACTGCCAATTTTGAGCAAAAAGTGCTAATTTTCCCCCTAAGGGTGCTGCCAAAAGATGCTTGGTGTAGACAGAGGGAAGTCATTGGGATTGCTTTCTGTAGGTTTGCGCTTTATCTCCTCCAGATTTGGGGGTGGATGCGTCCCATTGCTTTGACCTGTATGAGTCTTGAGCCTGGTACCTGGAACCCTTAGGGCGTCTGGATTTGCCCCTTTGAGCTCTGACACAGGAAAGGACCATTTTTTTGTAGGCCAGTGTCTACTGAATCTTGGTGGCTGCACTTGCAAGAAATCTTTAACAGTTTGCATAGACTTACGTTTGTCTTCCATTTTCTTTAAAACCTCTTCTGCCTTAACACCAAACAGAGAATCATGCGGTAAAGGTGCATCTAGCAATTTAGCTTTAACATGATCAGGCACATTTTGTTCCTTTAACCAGACATGCCGCCTAATCACAGATCCAGTAACTGCGGCCCTGCAGGAGGCCTCTAAAGAATCAAAACCACATTGCAAAGTATGCTTTCCAACTTGTTCAGCTACATGCAATAATTCCTGCAATTTATTTTCTGCACATTCTGAAATCAACATAATTTTCTGTTTCAGCAATCCCATAACATGTTGTTGGTACTTAAGCATATGAAGTTGACAATTTAAGGCCCTGATTGCCAAGATTGCAAATGTATAAAACTTTTTTCCCCATCTGTCCAGTGCCCTTGAATCTCTGTCAGAGGGGGTAGGTTTTTTTGCTGTTGAGGCCTTAACTCCCATTGGACCCTGTGAAATAGTTTCAAGATCAGCAGCAGGGTTTCTAAATAAAAATTTATGTGAGTCGGGGACTCTAATATCTGTCAGGCTTACTGGGAGCCAGAGGTAAGGAGTCAGGGGTCAAGCTTGACTCCGAAAACACATCATCCACAATGTCTAAAACAGGGGGAATGGCTAAAGGCTTGTGCTGAGGGAGAAGGAAATCCCTGAGCCTCTTTTTTGATTCTGAGAATTCTTGACCCTCCCAGTGAAAATGCTCCCCCAAAGTATGCAAGGTTTCTCCAAATGGATAATCCCCAGGAGGTGATTCAGATGGAATGGACTCCTCAGCATCAGAATCCTCATAGGGAGGTATAGATAATTCCTGATCAGAAGAGGAATCAGAAGAAATAGAAACCTGATCTGAAGATTCATAATCAGTGTCTTGCCTAGGCCACTTATTTGGAGGAGGATGGGTACCCCTGATCAAAGTAATACGGTCTTCAGCCATTTTGATCATCTGTTTTTTAGGCATAGAGGCCTGCACACGTGGCTCATGCGTTGCTTTATTACGTTTAGAAGTTGCTTTTGTCTTTGGTTTTGCAGCTGTCGTCAGTTTGATGTACAAATGTTGAGGTCTGAATACACCCTCAGAAGCCGGTGCCTGCTCAGTGGCTCCGGACCCATCCGAGGGAGATCCATCCATCGGTCCAATACCTTTAGTATCTTGCGGCATGCCGGACTCCACATGAGTGTCAGTAGAGGCCTGCGACCCGAAGGTAGCGGGTATCAGGGGCTGCGAAGGCGCCTCACAGAGTACCGGCGACTGGTTTAAGAGAAGCTTTGTCATCGGTTTTGGATCTAGACTGCCTTTCTCTGTCCTTTTCTTTTCGTTTTTTTATGTACTCCGGTAGTCGGATTGCTATCCGACGACATTTCTGGGTAGTTAAATCCGTTTCCAAAATACTTTGATGCAAAAATATACTGATGCTTAATAGTGCGTTGGTTAAATCTAGCACAAAACCGACAGCCAGGCACGTTGTGATCAGGGCCTAGGCAAGGAATACAGTATAAATGGAAATCCTTACTAGGTATTTGCTTCCCACAAGTAATACAATTATTAACTTTTATTAACTTTTTCTGACATCAGTAAAAAGCAAGAAAAAAGTTTCCCCACCGGGGTACTTAGCATTAGTGAAGACTTCAGTTCTGAAACTCAAACTCGAATATTTCAGTAGTTGGCCGACTGGCACTTACGAAATGCTTCTGCTTCGGGCAACGCATGGCAAGAAAGACTAAAGAAAACGGCATCAGCTGCATGTTTTATACCCCTGATGACCTGACGTCATGGAAGAGAAGACAGCAACCGACGCAGGACCCAAGACTTTGGAATTCAGGCCGACTGAGAGCAATCTGGCAGCAGACTACCCAAATGCAATGACTGCAACAGTGAAACACAAAGAACATCTATACCAGAAGAATGTAGTGCCCCTGAAATCACAGACACTCAGGTTAAAACAGCCCTCTCCAAAGCCAAAAACACAGCATCAATGGGACCAGATGGTGTCTCAGGCTGCGTCCTACACAAGCTCAAAGATGAACTAACCCCTCACCTAAACACACTGCTTAAACTCAAACTCTCCACAGGCTACATGCCCACAGAGTGGCGCACAGCAACAGTTACTCTGCTCCAAAAAGGTGGAGCTACAACGGACCGTGGGAACTATCGCCTATAAGCCTGACTAGCTTGGTTTGCAAAGCTATGGAGCGCATCATCATGGATCTCATTAACAGAGACACTGGGAACCTCCAAACACTGGACCCTACCCAGCTCAGCTTTGTTAAAGGGCAGATCATGCCTCCTAAACCTGGTAGACTTCTTTGAGACGGTTACCAAGGCTATAGACGAAGGAAAGGTGGTCCACACAGCCTACCTAGACCTCGCAACGGTCTTCGACACCATTCACCACTCAGGTATTATAGACAAGCTCACCAGCCTGAACATAAACCCCTACATCACGAGATGGGTTGCCAACTGGCTCACGGACACAACCCACATGGTAAGAGTTGTGGGAGCTAGGTCGGACTCTAAACCGGTTACAAGCTAAATGCCAAAAAGTGCATAGTTATCCCCTTTGGAAAAAAACAAAGCACCTACAAACTAACACATAGGTGGTAGCCCCCTAAATACAGAAGACGTAATAAGGGATCTGGGGACCCAAGTAGACAGTAACCTCTCCTTTGATAATTACATTGCCAAAGTGGTTAGAAAATCCTTCTATGTGGCCCACCTAATCACAAAAGGGTTTGCATCCAGATCGAAAGAGGTCATTGGGGCCCCTCTACGCATCACTCATCAGACCCATCATAGAGTACAATGCTCCATTTGGAATGTACCTTACAAGGCACCTGCAACAACTGGAAAGACCACAGAAGTACCTCACCAAGAGGATCACTGGCCTTAAGCAGAAGCCCTATGCAGCTCGACTGAAGAAACTCCAGCTGTACTCTGTTGCATACCGCCTACTCAGAGGTGATCTCAGACTGACATACAAGACCATGTCCAACCCAGAATTGATGGACATGCTCCACCTAAAGAAAACCATATCCCCTCGAGCCACACGCTCCAGGGATTTAAATCTCACCAGAACAATAAATAGGACATGCTGGAGGGATAGATTCCTGTCCCAGAGACTTCCCATGCACTGGAACAAGATTCCAATCTACATTAGGCAGAGCTCCCCGCTAACCCTCTTCAAGAGAAACCTTGACGAGTGGATGAGAAACAAAGTTTACCCCAGGGATCACTTCCATGGCTCTGCTGGACAGAGGCACAGGGAACTAATCTAAGAGGACGGCGAAAGCCAACACATTCTGGCTAGGCTTATAAATGCCTTCTGGTAGATAGCCTAGTACCTACCTATGAACCTATGAGCCTATTATAAAGTGTTTATGTTTATAATGGCTAAAAGAATGGTAAAAGTGATACCAAAATTGATAGATATTAATCAGTGTGGTTTTGTGGACAGGAGGCAAACATTTGACAACATTAACAGAACATGGACCACCCAGAGAGAAGCAGAATGTAAGAAAATACCACTGCTATTGTGGGTCTTGATGCACAGAAATCATTCGACAGAGTAGACTGGGACTTCATGCGCAGGGCAATACAACTATAAGGTTGATTAGAGGTATATGTATATATGCGGGATCGGAGGCGAAAATTAAAGTGGGTGGCATCTTCTCGGATAATTTCTGCTTGCGTAGAGGAACCAGGCAGGGGATGTTCTTTTTCCTTTGTTATTTGCATTATATTTAGAACTACAGGGAATCAAAACAAGGGACTCAGAAATTCAAAGATATAACTGGTATGGCAGTTAAGAAAAGCTGGCGCTATCTGCAGATGATATTATTTGATACCTGACAAAACCAGAAAAGGACATTACAGTTATGTGGAACATTTTAAGACAGTTTCACATATTTTCAGGATACAAAATTAATGATGCCAAAACAAAGGTGATGGTGGTAAATTATGTACCCACACATGAACAGGTCCAACAATATCCATATTTATGGGGACATAATAAAAAAAGTATTTAGGAGTATGGATTAGAAATTATTCTGTTGTGGCAGCTAAAGATATACAAGAAGAGACCAAACAGAAGCCAATACAAAAATTGAGAAACTGAATGCTTTGTTATATGGATGGAAAGATGCAGGCAATTAAAATGTTTTTAGTCCCTTTAATCTTATACACAGGTCAGACATATTTTTACTAACCAGAGGAGAAGCTGTAGATAGCAATTGATAAATAGCCGAAGGATTTTTATCTGGGAGGGAAAGATGGCAAGGGTCAACTGGGATAAGCTGATTCTTCCAATAGAACAAGGTTGACTACGATTACCCAAATGTGGGGGGTGGGGGGGGGGTATTTTAGAGCAACACAGTTAAGGCTCCCTATACTTAACACACAAATAAAAAAAGAAGTTATGTACTCACCATAACGTTCCATGTGTATTGCCCATCTCACCTTCATTCTTAGCAGGTTGGGGTTCAGATCCAATCCTCGGATCTGACTCTGCCTTATACATCAGCTCGAGGTCTTTCACTAGCTCGTTGCTATCCCCTATTCCATAATGCACTAGGAGAGCTCCCCATATCTTGTTTGCAGCTATACAAAGGAATTCCAAACTAAGGATAGCTTAATACTTAATCAAGAAAGTCAGAGAACACTAGTAGCTAATTGTATCAACTCGGACTTCCAGGAGCAAAAAGCTGGGGGAAGGAGGGTGGGATGTAAGAATAAGGACGAGATGGACAAACACACATGTAAAGTACAGTTGTGTACACTTACCATAAATGTAGATGTTAGAGTGTATTCACTGTTGCAGTCATTACATTTGGGTAATCTGCTGGCAGGTTGCCCTCAGTCGGCCTGAATAACAAAGTCTTGGGTCCTGTGTCGGTTGCTGTCTCCTCTAACGTCAGGTTGGCAGGGGTATAAAACATGCAGCCAATGCCATTTTATTCAGTTTTTCTTGCCCCCCCCCCAAAAAAAAAAAAAAAAATATATATATATATATATATATATATATATATATTATATACACACAAAACTAAACAGCAATACATAAAAATGCACTTTTAGCAACATAAACTTTGCCTTCATCTAAAAGCAAATACACCACAAAGGCTTTAGAATATAGTGAAGGAAAGAGAAGTTATAGAAAAGGGGGATGGCGGGTGGGTAACCCGGACTGCAACAGTGAATACACTCGAACATCTACATTTATGGTAAGTGTACACAACTGTACTATGTTCTTAGTGTTTCACTGCTACAGTCATTACATTTGGATAGAATCCCAAAGCTATGGATGGGAGGATGGAACTAAATAGCATTAGGAGTGGGTATAAGGCCCTGCAGAACTGCAGTGGCAAAGCCTGCCCTGGATTTAGAAAAGAGAGGCCAATGATAGTGCTTTGTGAAGGTATAAACAGAACTCCAAGTAGCAGCTTCTAGAATGTCTTTGGTTGGAACTCCTCTGAGAAAGGCTGCTGAAGTAGAGGCAGCTCTGGTGGAATGTGACCGGATTTCCTTGGGTACAGGTTTACCATGATGCAAGTAGCAACGAATGCAGTGGCTTATCCACTTAGAAATAGTCTGCTTTGATATAGCCTTCTCCTCTGATCCTGATGCAAATGCCACCAGTAGTTGCTCAGACTTCTTAGAGATTTGGTCCCGTTTAAGTAGAATCTTAGTTGTCTGTGTATGTCCAATGAATGTAGAATCCGCTCCCCCTCGTTCTGCGGATTTGGGTAAAATGTTGGCAGGTGAATAGTTTGGTTAAGAGCCACACTGGATACCACCTTAGGCATAAAGGAAGGATTGGTCCTGAGGGACACCCTGTCCGGGTGAAATGTAATAAAAGGCTCCACAGCCATGAGAGCCTGTAGTTCTGAAACCCTTCTTGCTGAAGTGATTGCCAAAAGGAAAGCCGTTTTCCAAGATAAAAAATTGCAGTTTTGTACCTACCATAAATGTAGATATTCGAATGTAGACACTGCTGCAGTCATTACACTTGGGATATCCTGCTGTCAGGCGGTTCCCCAGTCGGCCTGAGTTCCAAAGTCTTGGTCCGGCGTCGGTTGCTGTCGCCTCCTCCCTGACATCAGTGTGACAGGGGTATACAAGATGCAGCAGACGCCATTTTCTTCAGTTTTTCTTGCCCCAGATGTCAGGTGCCCCCAAATAGGTAGGCAATTCAAATTGCTAATAAAACATACATAAGAAAAGCAAACCACAACTTTCAGTTACCAGCAAATACTCCCCATAGGTAGTAAAGGGTAGGAGGCATAAGTACGTACCAGCAAGTAAGAGGGGAAGGAGGGAGGGTAACCTGGACTGCAGCAGTGTTTACACTCTAACATCTACATTTATGGTAGGTACAAAACTGCACTATGTTCATCGTGTGACACTGCTGCAGTCATTACACTTGGGTGGAATCCCAAAGCTGAGGTAGGGAGGCTGGTTCTATAAGGCATTAGGGGTGGCTATAAGGCCCTGCAGCACAGCAGTGGCGAAGCCAGCTCTGGATTTGGACTATAAAGGCAAATGGTAATGCTTGGTGAAGGTATGCACAGAACTCCATGTTGCTGCTTCCAAAATATCCTTGGTAGGTACTCCTCTGAGGTAGGCAGTAGAAGTGGCTGTTGCCCTGGTGGAGTGAGATCTAATGCTGCTAGGAACAGGTTTGCCATGGTGAGTATAGCAGAAACGTATACAATGTCCTATCCATTTTGAGATAGTCCATTTTGAAATGGCTTTTCCCTGTGCTCCTGCAGCATATGCTACCAATAATTGCTCAGATTTTCTGAAAGCTTTGGTTTTGTCCAAGTAGAAGCGCAACTGCCTGTGAATGTCCAACGATTGTTCTGTGGTTTTGAATAGAAAGTTGGCAAGTGAATAGTTTGGTTTAGAGCCACACTTGATACCACCTTTGGCATAAACGTAGGGTTAGTTCTTAAAGACACCCTGTCCTAGTGGAAAATGAGGAAAGGTTCCACTGCCATTAGTGCCTGTAATTCTGAAACTCTTCGTGTTGATGTTATTGCCAGTAACAGAGCAGTTTTCCAAGAGATGTATTTTAATTCTGCTGTATTAGCTGGCTCAAAAGGAGGTAAAGTTAATTTTTCAAAAACAAAGTTGAGGTCCCAAGTTGGGGTAGGTGCTCTACGGGGCGGTCTTATGTTTTTAGCCCCTCTGAGGTATTGTTTGAGCAAAGGATTAGAAAAAATTGGTGGATCCGTGTTGTAATGAGCCGAGATAGCTGAGGCGTGGATCTTGATGGATGAAAAAGAGAGGCCCTTGTCCAGCATCTCGGTTAAGTATTGCAGTATCTGAGGAATGTTTGGGACTAGAGGGTCAAGGCCGTGAGCTTGGTTCCAGGCACAGAATCTCTTCCATTTGTCCGAGTATGCTTTCCTGGTGCTAGGCCTTCTGGCCTCCAGAATGACATCCATAACAGCTTTGGAGAGAGGCATTGCTTACTTGACTAAGGAATTTTCCATGCAGCTAGGTTTAAGGTCTTTAGCTGGCTGTGAAGTATCTGATTGTTGTGCTGTGTCAGCAAATCTGGGATTTGAGGCAAAATCCAGGGTGGTTCTTGTGCTAAGTTCTTTAAGATTGGGTACCAGTGCTGGCGTGACCAGTCTGGTGCAATCAGGATCATCTTTGGCTCTTCTTGCCTGGCTTTTAGGAGTACCTTTGGAAGGAGAGGTAAAGGAGGGAAAGCGTATACTTGCAGGTTTTTCCAGCTGAATGAGAGGGCATCCACTTTCCATGCTTATGGATGGTAACTCCTTGTGCAGAATTTCTGTAGCTGGAAGTTCATTGGGGATGCAAACAGATCTATGTCCGGGCTCCACCATTTTTGTGTTATCATTCTGAATATTTGTGGATTCAATTCCCATTCGTGGGGATCCATGATGTTTCTGCTTAGGTCGTCTGCCAGTGTGTTTTTCTCTCCTGGCAGGAATTGTGCTTGCAGATGAACTTGGTAGTCTAGAGCTGTGTTCCACAAGGTCATGGCTTGTCTGCAGAGGGGGTAGGAGTGTGTGTCCCCTTGTTTGCTTATGTACCACACAACTGTGGTGTTGTCTGTCTTTAGTAATAGTTGTCCTGGATGCAGCAGGTCCTTGAAAGCTATAAGTGCATTTTGTACAGCTAGCATCTCTTTTTGATTGATGTGAAGATGCCTTTGCTCTGTAGGCCACTCGCCCTGAATACATTTTCCTGCCATGTGTGCTCCCCAGGCGTAATCCGATGCATCTGTTGTCAGTGTTTGCCTGGCTGTGGGTTGAGTAAAAGGCTGTCCCTTGTTGAGGTGATAAGCTTGAGCCCACCATCGAAACTCCTGTTGAAGGCAAGGAATAAGTGGTATAACTGTTTCCAAACTTTGACAGTGTTGAGACCATACACTCTTTAGGTACCATTGTAGTTTCCTCATATGCAGTCTGGCATATGGAATTAGTAGTATGCAAGATGCCATGTAGCCCAAGGCCTGCAGAATTTTTCTTGCAGGTCTTTGTTGCCATCAATTGAAAGTATTGAGTCAGTTGTCCTTGCTTATCTGGCGTGAGATAAGCCATCTGAGCCATTGTATTCAAGCTGGCACCCAGGAATATTATCTGTTGTGAGGGCACTAGTTTTGATTTCTTTTCGTTTACTGTGTACCCCAGGCAACTTAATAACTTTTTTACGAACACCAGATGCTTTAGAAGAATGTCCTTGCTCTCTGCTTGAATCAGGCAGTCGTCCAGGTATGGATACATTTTAATTCCTTTTTGCCTGCAAAATGCAATTACTGGTGCCAGGCACTTTGTGAAGACCCTGGGTGCAGTAGATAAGCCAAAGGGCAGTGCACAGAATTGATAGTGCATTGAACCAGCTAGACATCTGAGGTATCTTCTGCAATTTTGTCTGATAGGGACATGCAGGTATGTCTCCTTGAGGTCCAAAGTCACGAGCCAAGCTTTCTTGCCCAGCGTGGGAAGAAGCTGCTGTAGTGCCAACATTTTGAATTTCGGAACATCCAGGTAAGTGTTTAGAGAAGAAAGATCCAGAATGGGTCTCCAGGCTTTGTCCTTTCTGGGAACCAGAAAGTCTCGAGTAAAATCCTTGTCCTTGCTCTTGTGGTGGCACCTTTTGAATAGCTCTCATGTCCATGAGTGCTGTAATTTGTCTTTGAGCCTTTGCCCATTGATATGGTGGCAAATTTGGCATTCCTTTTAACCTTGGCAGGGTGTGAAAATGGAACCTGTAACCTTGAGATACAATGTTGAGAACCCATTTGTCTTTGGTGATGCAATGCCAATTGTGACAGAAAAGTGCCAGTTTTCCTTCTAAGGGGGCTGCCAAGAGAGAGCTGTTTGGCAGCTGTAGTGGGAAGTCATTGAGATGCTTTTTATAAGGTTGTGGCCTGTCTTCCCCTTCTTTCTGGCCTGGTGTACCACATTGTCAAGGCCTGTAAGGACCTTGTGCTTGACCTCGACCTCTTGGACGTCTGTATCTGCCCCTGTGAGGTCTTGTCTGTGACTGGAAAGGACCAATTCTTTGTTGGCCAATTTCTGCTAAAACGAGGAGGCTGAACCTGTAAGAAATCCTTCACCGTTTGCATAGATTTTTGCCTTATCCTCCATCTTCTTTAATACCTCCTCTGCCTTAACTCCAAACACATCCCGCTGCAAAGGTGCATCCAATAATTTTGCCTTAACATGATCTGGCAACGTATGTTCTTTTAACCAAGCATGCCTTCTAATGACAGAGCCTGTAACTGCTGCTCTACAAGAGGCCTCTAAGGAATCAAACCCACATTGCAAAGTAGGTTTTCCCAATTGTTCAGCTGCATGCAAAAAATCCTGCATTTCTTTAAAATTAGGAGGATCTGAATCTGGAAGCATCTTTTGTTTCAACTGAGACATCAAAAATTGCTGATATTTTAGCATGTGAAACTGGCAATTTAAGGCTCTCATTGCTAAAGTTGGAGACGTATATACTTTCTTTCCCCATCTGTCTAATGCTCTGGAATCTGTCAGAGGGAACTGGGTTTTTTGCTGATGAGGCCTTAATCCCTTTGGGTCCCTGAGAAATAGTTTCAGGGTCAGCAACAGGGCTTTTATACAGAAATTTGTGAGAGTCAGGGACTCTAATATCTATCATGTTTAACTGGGGCTGGAGGTAAGGAGTCAGGGTTTAAGCTGGATTCAGTGTACACATCATCCACAATATCTAACACTGGTGGAATAGCAAGGGATCTGTGTTGAGGCAATAAAAGGAAGTCTAGCCTTTTCTTGGATTCTGAGTAATCCTGGCCTTCCCAATGGAAATGCTCCCTCATGGTATGCAAGGTCTCCCCAAAGGAATAGTCCTTGTCTTTGCGCTTTTTATGTATTCCGGTCGTTGGAAGTTCCGACGGCATGGTGTAATTAAATTTTCTGCCAAAATAATGTCGAGCAAAATCAAACAGACGTTTAATAGTGCGCTTGTTGAACCTAGCGCAAAACCGACAACCAGTGACGTCGTGGTCTGGGGGCCTATGCATGGAATACAATAGGAGTGGAAATCCTTATGAGGTATTTGCTTCCCACAAGAAATACAGTTATTAACTTTTACTGACATCGATCTGAGGCAAGAAAAAGTTTCCCCAACGGGGTACTTGGCTTTGTAGAAGACTTTTTTCTGGATTCGGAATGAAAATCTCAGGAGACGGCCGACCGGCACTTGCGAACTGCTTCTGCTTCGGGCACCGCGCTGCAAGAAAGACTGAGGAAAATGGCGTTGGCTGCATCTTATATACCCCTGTTGCACTGACGTCAGGGAGGAGGCAACAACAACCGACGCCGGACCAAGACTTTGGAACTCAGGCCGACTGGGGAACTGCCTGACGGCAGGATAACCCAAGTGTAATAACTGCAGCAGTGTAACACGAACATCTTTATATCCGCAGTAGCTGCTGGTTCAAAAGGAGGCAGGGTGAGTTTTACCAGCACAAAACTGAGGTCCCATGCAGGGGTTGGTGATCTTCTGGGAGGCCTTAAATTTTTGGCCCCTCTAAGATACTGTTTTAGCAGAGAATGAGAGAAGATAGGAGGCTCCATGTTGTAATGAGCCGAAATGGCAGAGGCATGGATTTTTATTGAAGAGAAGGATAGGCCCTTGTCAAGCATCTCAGTCAAGTATTGTAGAATCTGAGGGATATTTGGTTTTGCTGAGTCCGTTCCTTGTCCTTTTTCCAAGCACAAAATCTCTTCCATTTATCAGCATAAGATTTTCTAGTACTAGGCCTTCTGGCTTCCAAAATGACATCCATAACAGATTTACTGAGAGGTGTTGTTTGAATAATTACATGAACAGCCATGTCACCAGGTTCAGAGTTTGGAGCGGAGTGTGCAGAATTTGATTGTTCTGCTGAGTATTTGAGGCAAGTACCAAGGAGGGAGTTGAGACATACTCCTTAGAATTGGGTACCAGTGCTGGCGAGGCCAGTCCGGAGCAATTAGGATCATTTTTGGTTTTTCCTGTCTGGCCTTTAGTAAGACCCTGCGGAGAAGAGGCAGAGGAGGAAAGACGTAGACTGACAGGTTTTTCCAACTGAAGGATAGGGCATCCACTTTCTATGCTTGTCTGTGATAAGTCCTTGTGCAGAATTTGTCCAGTTGATAATTTTGGGGAGAGGCAAATAGAAATATGTCTGGGCTCCCCCATTTCTGTGCTACCATGCTGAAGACTTGTGGATCCAGTTTCCACTCGTGAGGGTCCATAGGATTTTTGCTTAGGTCGTCTGCCAGAGTATTTTGTTTTCCTGGCAGAAACTGAGCTTGAAGATGTACTTGGTAAGTCAAGGCTGTGTCCCATAATGCCATGGCTAGTCTGCAAAGGGGGTAGGAATGTGTACACCCCTGCTTGTTTATGTACCACATAACCGTGGTGTTGTCTGTCTTTACCAGTAGTTGTCCTAGATGAAGTAAGTCCTTGAAGGCTGTCAGGGCATTCTGAACAGCTAGCATCTCTTTCTGATTGATATGCAGATGCAGTTGTTTTGGGCCCCATATGCCCTGAATGCATCTCCCCGCCAGGTGGGCCCCCCAATTATAATCTGATGCGTCTGTAGTTAGGGTTTGGGTGGCAGAAGGTAGAGTGAATGACAGTCCCTTGTTTTGGTGACATGTCTCTGCCCACCAAAGAAACTCCTGTTGTAGGCAGGGAATGAGTGGAATCATGGTTTCCAGACTGTGACAATGTTGACTCCCATAAGCTTTTTAGGTACCATTGAAGTTTCCTCATATGCAGTCTTGCATACGGAATTAGTAGGATGCAGGACAGAAGCTGTTGTAAAATCAGCATTTTGAATTTTGGAATGTCCAGGAACGGGTTCAAAATCGATAAGTCCTGAATTGGACGACAGGCATAGTCTTTTCTGGGTACCAGGAACAGTCTTGAATAAAAATCTTGCCCTTTTTCCTGTTCTGGTACTGGTTGAATAGCCCCCATATCCATGAGGGACATAACTTGTTTGAGCCTCTGCCCATTGATTTTGTGGCAGATCTGGCCAACCGTTTGGAATTGGTAAAGTATGGAAATGAAATGTGTACCCCTGGGACACTATTTAATACCCACTTGTCCTGGGTAATTAACTGCCAATTTTGAGCATGAAGAAGTGCAAATTTTTCCCCCAAGGGGGCTGCCAAATGATAAGTGCTTGGTGATGGTAGAGGGAAGTCATTGAGACTGCTTACTGTAGGGTTGTGCTTTGTTTCCTCCAGATTTGGAGGTGGAGGCACCCCATTGCTTTGACCTGTAAGAACCCTGTGATTGGTATCTAGAGCCTTTAGAGCACCTGGATTTGCCTTGAGAGGCTCTGTTGGACACAGGAAAGGACCAATTTTTAGTAGGACAGTGCCTACTGAATCTAGATGGCTGCACTTGTAAGAAATCTTTTACAGTTTGCATAGATTTAGCTTTGTCTTCCATTTTCTTTAAAACCTCTTCTGCCTTATTACCAAACAGAGTATCATGCTGTAAAGGGGCATCCAACAATTTAGCTTTAACATGATCAGACAGATTTTGCTCCTTGAGCCAGGCATGCCTTCTAATCACAGATCCAGTACATGTGGCCTTGCAAGAGGCCTCCAAGGAATCAAAACCACATTGCAAAGTATGCTTTCCAACCTGTTCTGCTGCATGCAATAGTTCATGTAATTCTTTATTTTCCACACAATCAGAAATCAACATCATTTTCTGTTTCAATAGGCCCATAACATGCTGTTGATATTTAAGCATATGAAACTGGCAGTTTAAGGCCCTAATTGCCAAGGTTGCAGACGTATAAACCTTCTTTCCCCATCTATCCAGCACCCTGGAATCTCTATCAGAGGGGGGTAGGATTTTTGGCTGTAGAGGCCTTTACACCTTTGGGACCCTGTGAGATAGTTTCAGGATCAGCAGCAGGATTTTTGAATAGAAATTTGTGGGAGTCAGGAACCCTGTAATATCTGTCTGGCTTACTAGGAGCTGGAGATAGGGAATCAGGAGCCATGCTCGATTCCGAAAACACATCATCAACAATGTCTAATACAGGAGGTATAGCCAAAGGTCTATGCTAAGGAAGAAGGAAATCCCTAAGCCTCTTTTGATTCAGAGAAATCCTGACTCTCCAATGAAAATGTTCCCTTAAAGTATGCAAGGTTTCTCCAAAAAAATAATCCTCAGGAGGAGATGCAGATGGGATGGATTCTTCTGCATCTGAATCCTCATAGGGTGGTATAGAAAATTTCTGACCAGAAGAGGAATCAGAAGAAATAGAAACCTGATCTGAAGATTCATAATCAGCAAGGGGGGGGGGGGGTTGGGAACCCCTGATCAAGGTAATTAAGTCCTCAGCCATTTTGATCATCTGTTTTTTAGGCATAGGGGCCTGAGCACGTGGCTCATGCATCGGATTTTTAGACTTAGAAGTTGTTTTTGAAGCTGGCATCGGTTTTATACAAAAATGTTGAGGCCTGAAAACACCCTCAGAAGCTGGTGCCTGCTCAGTGGCCCCGGACCCATCTGAGGGAGAGACATCCGTGGGTTCAATACTCTGAGTATCTCTCGGCATACCTGACTCCACATGGGTCTCAGTACAGGCCTGTGACTCAAAAGTAGTGGGTATCAGGGGATTGAAAGCACCTCACTGAGTACCGGTGAACCGGCGACTGGCTTAAGAGAAGCTTCGTCGTCTGTTTTAGACCGGTCTGTCTCAGTCTTTTTCTTTGCGTTTTTTGTGAACTCCGGTAGTCGGATTGCTATTCAACGACATTTCAGGGTAATTAAATCTGGATCCAAAATATTTTGAAGCAAAAATATACTGACGCTTAATAGTGCGTTGGTTAAATCTAGCACAAAACCAACAGCAAGGCATGTTATGATCTGGGCCTAGGCAAGGAATACAGTACAAATGAAAATCCTTATGAGGTATTTGCTTCCCACAAGTAATGCAATTATTAACTTTTGCTGACATCGGTAAGGAGCAAGAAAAAAAGTTTCTGTTCTGAAACTCGAATGTGAAAATTTCAGGAGTCGGCCGACTGGCACTTGCGAACTGCTTCTGCTTTGGGCACCACGCAGCAAGAAAGACTGAATAAAATGACGTCGGCTGCATGTTTTATACCCCTGATGACCTGATGTCATGGAAGAGGAGACAGCAACAGACGCAGGACCCAAGACTTTGTTATTCAGGCCGACTGAGGGCAATCTGCTAGTAGATTACCCAAATGTAATGACTGCAACAGTGAAACACGAAGAACATCATTATGGTGAGTACGTAACTTCTTTATGTGATGTTGTCTTATCTCGCCTTCATTCTTAGCAGGTTGGGACAGCGTCCACAGCACCATCTTTCCTGGGTGGCTCAAGGTAGAATATTCTTCAGAACTGTGGAACCAAAGAAGGCCCTGTTCCTGGAGGCCAAATCAACATTGAAATGAGTAATAAAGGTACGTGGCCTTGCCCATGTTGCTGCAGCACAAATGGTATCAATGGGCAGTCTAGCCCTAAAGGTGGAAGAGGTTGCAGTTGCCCTTGTAGAATGACCTTTTATTTTACGGGAAAGATCTTTGTTTTGAGATTTGTAAATGAAGGTTATACAATCTGAGAGTCATTTTGAAAGTGTCACTTTAGAAACTGGAGCACCGTTCTTGAATCTGAATGGGATACAAATAGTTGGTCAGATTTTTTGAAGTCCTTTGTCCTATGTTAAGTAGAAGCGTAATTGTCTATGTACATCTAGCTGGTGCAGCATGTATTCTGCGTTATTCTCATAGTTAAGGAAAAACAGTGGTAGCGTTACGGATTGGTTCAAATTGGAGTTTGAACATACTATGGATAAAAAGGAGGGGTTTGTTCGTAAAGATTATCTGTCTCTGTAGAAAATCATGTAGAGGGGCTTTATTGATAAGGCTTGCAGCTCTGACACCCTTCTAGCAGAAGTAATAAACTATCAAAAAAATATTTTTCCCCCAAGACAAAAATTTGAGATGACAGGATGATGTTGGCTCAAAACGGTGGAAAAAGTAAATGGGATAAGACCAAATTTAAGTCCCATGATGTTGCTGGAGGGCTCTAATAGGTGGTGTTAATAAAAAGGTACTTTTAGGAAAGGCTTTGCATAGACTGTGTGACACAATATTGAGGCCAGATTCACCTAAATTGAAATTAGATATCGCCGCTAACTGAACTCTAATAGGAGCTGCGGCTACGCCTTCATTGAATAGGTTTGCCAAGAATTGTATAATAAAAGCTACTGGGACAGAACAAGTATGAATGTGATTACTTGAAGCCCATGAAGAAAATCTTTTCCATTTGCTTGTATACATCTTTGCACTGAAGCCTTACTAGAAGAAATAAGCATTTGTTTTACTTGAGAAGAAAGGTTAGGGAGCCTGGCTATAGTTGCAATTGGAGCAGCCAAGCTGTCAACTTGACAGACTGAAGAGAGGGATTGAGCGTTTCTGATGCATGAGTGAGAAGGTCCGGAAGTGGGTCCAAAATCCAGGGCTCCTCAAGATGAGGCGATAGGAAGGAGAACCAGAAGTGACGAGGCCAGTATGGGGCAATGAGCATCAAGTCCCTTCCCAAGGAACTGGCGTGCTGAAGAACTTGGGGTGTCAACGGAATGGGACGAAAGGCACAGAGCAGACCAGAGGGCCAATTGTGCACAATTCCATCCCCTGATGACTCTCCCGGAGGGGGAGTAAGGGCAAAGTAGCTGCTGCACTTGGCATTCATGGATGTGGCAAAAAGGTTGCAGCAAGGCTGCCCCATTTGCAGAAAAGCTTTTCCGCTACTTCCTGTTTTATGGACCACTCGTGAGGCATCAGAATTGCTCTGCTGTGTGTCTGCTATGACATTGGATTTCCCCAGGATGTGTGTTATCAGAAAGCGTTGGGAGAAGGTTTCCCACTGCCATACTCTCAGGGCCTCACGGCAAAGGGGGTAAGATCTGGTTCCTCCTTGTTTATGTACCATACAACTGGCATGTTGTCTGTCTGTATTGCAACAGTTCCCAGTGGAAGAGAGTCCTGGAATGCTTGCAACGCCAGAAGCACCGCTCTCATCTCTAGGACATTGATGTGCAAATGGGCCTCGTGTTCCTGCAGAGTGCTTTGGACCATCTTTCCCAGATAATGCCCCCCCAACCCTATCTGAGAAGAGTCAGTGGTCACTGTGGCTAATGGCTGGGGAAGTACAAAAGGTCAACCTAGAGTTATCTGAGAGGAGTAAAGCCACCAACTAAGGTCTTTTTTGCAAGATTCCATTACCAATATCTTGTGAGACATGGGTAGTTCCTGCATTGACCACTGAGTGGACAGTAGCCACTGGAGAATTCTCATGTGCAGACGTGCTAATGGGATCAAGGTTATTGTTGCTGCCATGGTCCCCAAGACTTTTAGGACCGTCCCTACATGTGCTGTTTTCTTGGAAAGAAGATTTCAAACTTGATGTTGTAGAACTTGTACCCTTTCTGGAGGGAGTTTGACCATCATCTTTGTTGTATCTAGTTCTGCTCCTATAAAAACAACACTCTGAGAAGGCAGCAAGGCAGATCTTTCACAGTGTATTGTGATCCCTAATTGAGAGCAGAGATGCGAGGCAGAGTCTCTCGCTTTTGTTAGTAGATGCTCGGTGGTGGCAGTTAGGAGCCAGTCATCTAGGTATGGAAACGCTCAGAATCCTAGGTGTCTCAAGTGAGCCTTGACTACTGCCGTACATTTGGTCAACACTCTGCGGGCTGTAGTGAGGCCAAAAGGCAGAGCTCGAAACTGGTAATGGATGGCTCCCAGCTGTAAGTGCAGGTGTCTGCTGGATCGCCTGTCCATTTTTATGCGGTAGTATGGGTCTACTTCATAACACTGAAAATCAAAACACTGAATTTCGTAACATTGAAACCAGAACATCAAAAATTCAAAATACTGAAAACCCAAAACACTGAAAACTCAGAACATTGAAAGTGTGTTTCATAACATTGAAAACTACACTGCACAAGTAAATAACATCCTCTTCACCTACACTACTATCTAACAAACACACTTTCTACTACGTTTCTGCAGGGGGACAAGCCCCCATGAGAGGGGGAACAGCCCCCCACATCCCCATAAATTAAACATACCAACTCCAAGATTACACTACAGTGGAAAAAAGTTAATTAGGAAATTAACTTTTTTTTCACTGTAGTGCGATCTTGGAGTTGGTATATTTAATTTATGGGGGGGGGTGCAGGGGGCTTGCCCCCCCCCCCTGCAGAAACGTAGTAGAAAGTGTGTTTGTTAGTTAGGTGCTGTTATAGGTGGAGAGGATGTTATTTACATATGCATTGTAGTTTTCAATGTTATGAAGCACACTTTCAATGTGCTGAGTTTTCAATGTTTTGGGATTTAGATGTTCTGGTCTCAATGTTATGAGATTTCAAAGTTGTGACGTAGACCCGGTAGTACGTATCCTGGAAGTCTATCGAGCACATCCAATTGTCTTGTCCCAAGAACGGGGAGTACTGACTGCAGTGTTACCATCCAGAACTTGGACTTTCTTACAGATTTGTTTAGGTTGCTGAGATAAAGAATTGGTCTCCAGTCCCCCATTTTCTTTGGAACTAAAAAAAAAAACTAAAAAAACCTTGAGTAAGTTCCGGATCCTATTTGGTCTGCGGGGACGGTTTGGATGACTCTTGTCTAGCAACTTTTGAATTTCTAGAGTTGCCAGCTCCCTTTGACTGGGTGGGACATCTGGGATATTTTTTATATTTGGGAGGGAGAGGGAAAAGGGTATGGAGTAACCTCTGGATATGATGCTTTGTACCCACTTGTCTTTTGTTACTGTCAGCCAGGCTATTAGGTACAAAGATAAGTGGCCCCAGACTGCCTCCAGAAATGGACAGGTGGCCTCTATTCAGGAACGCTGAAAGGCCTTATCAAAGAAAGATTCCCGGTCGCCCTGATTCAGGTACACAGACTCTTCCAGCCGCCTTTCTGTTTAAAGTATTTCCAAGACGTCTCCAAAGGAGACCTCATCAGAAGGTGACAGTGGGGACCCCTCGGCATCACTGAGGTCCGTATCCGAAGTGATGGACTCCTCTGGGGAGTCTAAATGCTTCCTCCTGCACAACCTCTTCCCAGGAACCTCTTCAGAGGGGTACTCTGGAGAGGTTTCGGAAGAGAGGGGGGCACCCTGTGGGGCATCCTGAGACTTAGGATCTCCACTTCCCTGTGGATGCAAGGATAAAAAGACACACACTGGTGCCTTTGGGGGAAGAATGTTCAGACCAGAGAGTGGAGCTGCCTGTAGAGACAGCACTCTCCTCATCACCTCAAAGGCCCCCCGCCCGTGATCTGAGGAACTCTTTGGCTACGAGGAACTGGAGGGAATCCCCAGAACCAAGGGGGATGGCTCCGAGGCTGACGGAGCTGAGCTCACCCAAGCCGATGCTCCAACAGGGAAGATCGGATCTGACAAATGCTCCAAAATTAAAATTCCACTGACACAGAGACTGACTGGACAAAAGTGGAATGCCTCTCGGAACAGACAGTCTTCAGATCCAGAGAGGATACTTTAGGCCCTTTTTTTTTTTTTTTGGATGGCTCCAACAGAGCACTAGAAGATAAAGACCTCTTGGTAGACCTGTCAGAGTTTGGAGAAGGTGATTGGTCAGAATTTGAAGGACCCAGACCTTCTTGGATCTCTTCGGTGAAGGTTTTTTTCAAAAGGCCTCTTAAAATCAGCTTGTTTTTGCTTTCCAACAAAGCCCTGTGGCTGAAGGAATGACAAATTGCACAGGACTCTTGGAGGTGAACGGCTCCTAAACAACAGACACAAACTGTATGCCTGTCTGCAAGGGACATTTTTTGTCCACATTTTTCACACTTTTTAAACCCAGAGGGTTTAGAATCCTTAGAAAGACATAATCAGTGATGATCAGTAAAAAGAAAGTAAACAGCCAACAATCTAACTATCGATATATCAAAAAAAAAAAAAGTTTATTTATTTTTTTTAAACACCAACAGTAACAACTAACAACAGATAATTAAACCTAACTCTAATAGAAGGGAGAGGACAGCATAGCATTCTAACTTAAACGGGCTATGCCCTGAGGATTGAGAAAAGGGAGGAGGAAACCCTCTAACTTAAACGAGTCTAGGTAGTCCTCCAAGTCAAATGAACCAACCTGTAAGAATCAGAAAAGGAAAGCCTTCTAACCAACAACAAGCGGTTTAATTTTAGTTTGAAGCCGGAAGAGGGGAAAGAAGGCCTTATTGAAAAAATGATGGCCAACAGCAGTTTAACATAAAGCAGCATAAAACCAACAGCAAGTCCAAGTGGTTAATAGAAAAAATACACTACAAACAAAACAATTTTTTCCCAAAGGAAAAAAAAAAAAAAAAGAAATTGTACTTGGAAAGAGCTAGTGAAAACAGCATCAGTGCCACCCGATCTGTTTTCGCGGCAAACGAGATCTGGGGAGCTATCCTAGTGCATGATGGGACAGGGGATAGCTACGAACTAGTGAAAGACCTCGAGCTGGTGTATAAGGCAGAGTCAGATCAAAGGATCGCATCCAAACCAAACTTGCTAAGAATGAAGGCGAGATAGGACAACATTACATCTGAGGTTATGGAGTACCTGCTAAGTAAAGGATTCAGTGTACAAAATCTAACTCCGAAAGCATCACAGCAGGATAGAGCAATGGACATTCAAATTAAGGAAAAACCAGTAAGAACAGAAAGCAACTGGTCAGTTGCCATATGAAGATGTTCTGGAGCCTTCCACAGGAAACCAGTATAAACGTTCATTTAAAGCTGGACAGCAAGGGAGGGAACAGAAAAACTGTGGCAACTGCAATGCAGTCAGTGTTGAGGAGTGATAGGCCAGTGAGTTCCCACATGACAGAGCAATGCATGACACAGGATGAAACTGAACAGAATGCGCCATAGGAAGATGTTACAGAACGTTCTATAGAATGCCCACAGGAATTGAACAAAAAATGTGTCCTCAGTTTACAAGAAAATGAGCTAAGAGAAGAGTTGCTTGATTTAATAGAGACAAACAGATATATTAAGATCAATGAAAGAAATAGACTGCAGAAGGTCAGTATCATTTTTATTTAATTTATTACATTTGTTTACCGGGTAATTTCTGTCTGGGCCAAATCTATTTTCAGAGGAGACCTGGGGAGGAAAGCTCCTGACATACAGCAGAGAACTATAACAAAACTAATAAATTTAACAAATAATAATGTTTGATTTGTATCAGTGTAATAAAACCCAAAAGTCAGAAGTTTAATAAAACAAATGAACACAGTAATTAGGACTATCCATACAGATCCATATGATATAACAGAAGTAAACGGGATACATTATTGTGCAGCTAAATCAGTAATAGATAAAAATCACACAGGGGAGTAAGGGAAAGGTAAGGGAGAAATCGAACACCATCATGGAAGTATCAAATAGAGAAAAAGTACAGTTGTGTACAATTACCATAAATGTAGATGTTCGAGTGTATTCACTGTTGCAGTCATTACATTTGGGTTATCTGCTTGCAGGTAGCCCTCAGTCGGCCTGATTAACAAAGTTTTGGGTCCTGCGTCAGTTGCTGTCTCTTTTTTCCATGACGTCAGGTCATCAGGGGTATAAAACATGCAGCAGACGCCATTACATCAGTTTTTCGTGCCCCAGATGTCAGGTGCCCCCCAATGGGGAGCAATTAATTATAAAAATACAAAGATATACCTCCAACAATAAAGCAAATACAACAAAAAGGCTTTTAAGCATAGTAAAGGAAAGTAGAGGTATAGCCAAAAGAAGTTAGGGGGCTGGAGGGAGGGTAACCAGGACTGCAACAGTGAATACATTCTAACATCTACATTTATGGTAACTGTACTATGTTCTCAGTGCTTCAATGTTGCAATCATTACATTTGGGTAGATTCCCAAAGCTATGGTTGGGAGGAGGAATTTAGATAGCATTAGGGCCAGCTATAAGGCCCTGCAAGACTGCAGTGGCAAAGCCAGCTCCGCATTTAGAGAAAATTGGCAAATGATAATGCTTGGTGAAAGTATGTACAGAACTCCAGGTAGCAGCTTCTAGGATGTCCCCGGCAGGGACGCCTCTGAGAAAGGCTGTAGAGGTAGATGCAGCCCTGGTGGAGTGAAGTCTGATCCCCTGGGGGATAGGTTTTCCATGGTGCTTACACAGAAATGAATGCACTGGCCTATCCATTTAGAAATGGTTTGCTTTGAAATAGCCTTCCCCTCTGACCCTGCAGCAAATGCCACCAGCAGTTGTTCAGATTTCCTTTGAGGTTTAGTCCTGTCCAAGTAGAATCTAAATTGCCTGTGTACATATAAGGAATGCAGTATCCATTCCCCTTTGTTCTGTGGATTGGGAAAGAAGTTTGGCAAATGAATAGACTGATTAAGAGTCACACTGGAAACCACCTTGGGCATGAAGGATGGATTGGTTCTGAGGGACACCCTGTCCGCATGAAAGATGATGAAAGGCTCCACTGCCATAAGGGCCTGTAATTCAGATACCCTTCTAGCCGAAGTGATTGCTAAAAGGAAAGCTGTTTTCCAAGAAAGAAATTTTAAGTCTGCAGTAGCAGCTGGCTCGAAAGGAGGTAGAGTGAGTTTCTCCAAAACAAAGTTAAGGTGCCAGGCTGGGGATGGGGCTCTCCTGGGTGGTCTCAAAATTTTGGCCGCTCTGAGGAACTGCTTGAGCAGTGGATGAGAGAAGAGGGAAGGTTCTGTGTTATGAGCTGAAATGGCTGAGGCGTGGATTTTAATGGAGGAAAAAAGACATGCCCTTGTGAAGCATCTCAGTTAAGTATTGTAAAATCTTTGGTTCCAGGCACAGAATCTTTTCCATTTTTCAGCATAAGATTTTCTAGTACTAGGCCTCCTTGCCTCCAAAATTATATCCATCACAGGTTTACTGAGGGATGGTAAAGGAGAGATTATGTAATTAGCCAGGCTGCAAGGTTCAGTGTTAGAAGCTGAGGGTGTAGAATCTGGTTCTCCTCCAGAGACAACAGGGAAGGAGTCTGAGACAGGTGCCATGGAGATAACCATGACACACTGTGCAGGAGGGGGTACACCAGTGTTGGCGTGGCCAGTCTGGAGCAATCAAAATCATACTTGGTTTGTCCCGTTTGATTTTTAGTAGTACTTTGGAGAGCAGAGGCATAGACTGATAGATTTTTCCAACTGAAGGACAGAGCATCCACTTTCCAGGCTTGCTTGTGGGGAGTCCTTGTGCAAAACTTGTCCAATTGGTAGTTCTGGGGAGAGGCAAACGGGTGTATATCTGGGCTCCCCTATTTGCTTGTCAACATGTTGAAAATCCTTGGTTCCAGTTTCCACTCGTGTGGGTCCATCAGGTTTCTGATTAGTCCATCTGCCAGTGTACTTAATTTTCCTGGCAGGAATTGAGCTTGTAGGTGCACTTGATAGTTCAAGGCTGTGTTCTACAATGCCATGGCTAGTCTGCAGAGGGGGTAAGAATGTGTACCCCCCCTGCTTGGTTATGTTCCACATTAACAGTGGTGTTGTCTGTCTTTACCATAAGTTGTCCTGGAAGAATGTGGTCCTTGAAGGCTGTCAGAGCATTCTGTACAGCTAACATTTCTTTTTGATTGATATGCAGGTGCATTTGACTAGGAATCATTGCTTCTAGATCCTGAGAATGTTGACACCATAGGCTTTTTAGATACCACTGTAGTTTCCTCATATGTAGTCTTGCATATGGAATTAGAAGAATGCAGGAGGCCATGAACCCCATTTTGCAGATAGCAGGGATTTGTGGCCACTTGTTTGAAGAAGGTTGTCAAATGAATTTGTTTCTCTGGCGTGAGGTAAGCCATCTGGGAAGTTGTATTTAAGCTTGCTCCCAGGAATATAACTTGTTGACAGGATACCAGGTGTGATTTCTTTTCGTTTATGGTGTACTCCAGACAAGTTAGAACCCTTTGAACAAAGGCCAGATGATTCAAAAGTATGTCCTGGCTTTCTGCCTGAATTAGATAATCGTCCAAGTATGGGTATATTTGAATATTTATTTGCCTGCAAAATGCAATAACTGGAGCTAGGCACTTTGTGAATACCCTGGGCGCAGTAGATAAACCAAAGGGCAGTGCAGAGAACTAATAGTGCGTGTAGCCTGCTTTGAAGCGTAGGTACCTTCCGCAAGATTCCCTGATTGGGATGTGCAGGCATGCTTCTTTTAAATCTAGTGTTGCCAACCAAGCATCTTTGCCTAGCATAGGAAGTAATTGGTGAAGAGTCAGCATCTTGAATTTTGGAATCTCCAAAAAGGTGTTTAAAGTAGACCAGTCCAAGATAAGACGCCATGAATTATCCTTTCTGGGTACCAGGAAAAGTCGAGTAGAAACCTTGTCCCTTTTCCTCTTCCGGTACCAGTTGAATAGCCCCCATGCTTGAGAGAGAAAGTACTTGTTTTTGGTCCACTGCCCACTGATTTGGGGATAGGTCCGGCCACCCGCTTGGTGTTGGCAATGTGTGGAAGTGAAATCTGTATCCCTGGGACACTATTTAAAACCCATTTGTCCTGGGTAATGAGTTCCCAGTTCTTTGCATGAAGAGCAATCTTTCCCCCTAAAGGGGCAGTCAGTTGATAAGTGCTTAGAAACTTTAAACTGAAGTCATTGAGACAGTTTACCATAGTGGGGAGTCTTATTACTCCCAGGTTTGGAAGTGGAGGCCCCCACTGCTTAGTCCTGTGTGTCCCCTGGGACTGAAATCTGGGGCTTTTAGTGTGTCTGGGTTTGGCTTGAGAAGACCTGTAAGGGGCTGGAAAGGACCAATTCTTAGAGGGCCAGTGCCTACTAAATCTAGGAGGCTGAACTTATAAGAAATCTTTAACAGTTTGCATAGATTTAGCTTTATCTTCCATCTTTTTAAGAACTTCCTCAGCCTTATTGCCAAACAGGCGGTCCTGATTTAAGGGAGCATCCAACAATTTAGCTTTAACATGATCAGGCAAAGATTGCTCCTTTAGCCAAGCATGCCTTCTGAGCACAGACCCAGTTAACAGCAGCCCTGCAAGAGGCCTCTAATGCATCAAAACCACACTGCAAAGTATGTTTTCCAACTTGTTCGGCAGAATACATTAAATCCTGTAAATCTTTATTTTCCACACAGTCAGGAATCAACATCACTCTCTGTTTAAGCAATCCAAAAACATGCTGCTGATACTTTAACATATAAAACTGGCAGTTTAAAGCCCTAATGGCCAAGGTTGCAGAAGTGAAAACCTTCTTACCCCATCTATCCAGCGACCTGGAGTCTCTATCAGAAGGGGTAGGATTTTTAGCAGTAGAAGCCTTAATGCCCTTGGGCCCTGTGAAATAGTCTCTGGATCCGCAATAGGATTTTTAAAAAGGAACTTGTGTGACTCAGATAGGGACCCTGAAAGAGAGATTTGGACAGCTCTTTGATCGAATCTCTCTAGAAATGTTTGACATGTGCCACATAGTTCAGCACCCTAAGACCAAAGGTCGCTGAAGTGTAGACTTGCTTCCTGAATCTGTCCAACTCCCTGTTAGGTAGCTGGACAGTGAAACTCTCTTCTGCCAGTTCTTTACTGGTGGCTGCTGCCACTACCACTGAATCCATGGCCAGACCCTTGCTCCAGTAAGGACAGCCTTTCGGTGACAAAAAATTTGTCGGGCTTGTAGGGGATTGATTCAGTTATGTCAGACACCTTCCATGCCTTCACAGAGATCAGGCCCACCATTTCATCGGATGGAAGGACCATCCAAAGTAGATGGGCCAGCCCCAAAAGCTTTGATGAATATGGACTCCTTCTGGGATGAGGGTTTAGAAGACTACCCCCTTTCTGTCTTGAGTAGTTCTAAAATCTCTCCAAGTGTGATGTCTGCAAGAGGAGATCTTGGGGACCCTTCCCCTTCACCGAAGTCTGCATCTTTAGTTAGGTGCCTCCTTTTACATTTGTGCTTACGATTCACCTCTCCGGTGGGATGCTCCTGAGAGGACTCCGGAGCTGATGGGTGTTCAACAAGAACGGGGTCAAGGCTTTTGGAAGCTGGCTGTCCTCATGGGATAAGATGAGAAGGCTCAGTACCTGGGGAAATCCTGTGGAGGAGGGATGGCTCAGTACCTGGGGAAATCCTGTGGAGGAGGGATGGATCTGAGCTTGAAGGGATGTCTGCTCTCTAGATTCAAAATCCTCGAAGGCAGAGCCACAAATGGAACCAGGGACCCTTTCAGAAGGAAGGCTGGTCACAGGGAACTGTCCATCTTGGCTCCAAAGCAGATAGAGCAAAGCTGTCCAACACTGAAGCTCCAAGAAAGCGGAACAGCTTCAAAGGTCTTGGTACCAAATCATTTCCCTGAGATTCATTAGGATTCAAAGATTTCAGAGCCAACCAGATCAAAGACAGAGTCAAGGAAGGCTATGCCTCCAGATCAGATAAAGATGTACTCTTATCCAACTGCCCTGATTCAGAAATATGGATCAGGGAAGGAGCAATAAGTGGATAAGTGGCCATCCCCCAGTCCAGGCAGAGGCTGGAGCTGGAAGAACCCACAGCTTGATTTGGGTCCTGAGGAATTTCATCACCCTATCCACATCAGCCTCAGAAAGACTCCTGGAGGACCTAAAAGAATGCAGAAAGAAAGAAGAGGAGGTGGAAAGCCTAGAGAAAAAATGAGAAGATCTCTCCAGAAGAATGGGGGATATCAATTTGGGAGACATCAACCCCAGAGAAACACTGGACAGTGGTCGTGGCAAAGTACTGGTTTTGCTGAGGATTGGTTCCAATGTAAGGACTGGATCTGAAAATTGTTTTTCGCTCTCTCTCTCGCTCTGTGAGTGTGTCTTTCTGTCTCTGTGTGTGTGTGTGCGTCTGTCTGTCTGTGTGTGTGTGTGTGTGTGTGTGTGTGTGTGTGTGTGTGTGTGTGTGTGTGTGTGTGTGTACCTGTCTGTCTGTGCGTGTGCGTACCTGTCTGTCTGTGCGTGTGCGTGTGTGTGTGTGTGTCTGTCTGTCTGTCTGTCTGTCTGTGCGTGTGTGTACCTGTCTGTCTGTGTGTGTGTGTACCTGTCTGTCTGTGGGTCTGTGTGTA